>NC_066838.1:2248153-2469649 GCF_001640805.2 Lates calcarifer | reverse complement strand
AGTTAGGATTGCAAAGTTCTTGCATAATTTTAAAGTGTATTTGCCTAATCACCGTCACTTTTTTGTGTGCCCCTTCTTGCTCTTTCAAGCACTAAAAAGTGGCATTCGCTACAGAACTAGTTAAACCGTTTTTTAAAAGTAGTGTGTTACTAACCTTTAGTGCTCTGACTTCCTCTTCGTGGAAATCTCTCCTTCAAGATTACTGGATACACCACAGAGGTACAACCACTGAAAACATGATGACAAATGGAAAATGATTTCTCATGAGTTATGAGATGTGTTTGGAATTGTTGTGCTGGTGTGATATTTTCTACCTTTCCAACCCAACATGTGACAGTGCTGAAATGTACTTGACTGTGTAGTGTTCAGAGATCAGGAGTACCAGACAGTACAATGTACGTTTTTGTTGTACAGATGAAACAAAGACTTGATTTAATAAATCATTTATCCCTTTATAATGACACATAGTATTGTGCGTTTGATATTGTTTCGTACGGTGTGCCAAACATGTCAAATCTCTATTCTTGATATTAACAAATTCAAGAGTAAACCTGAGGAACCTGTTTTGTTTTTGTGTAACAGTGTTGTGTTTGTGCTATGATGTGGTACATTGTTGGAGATGAGAGCGTTGCACCCTAACCTATGCAAAGTGGTGATCTTGTTTCAACATGTTCTCAAGTAGATTTTTACACTGCAGCTGTGATGGTGTCGCAGTGGTTTCTTCAAAGATGTCACATGGTTAGTGTGTTTTCCTGTCTCCATGAGAAGTACGATCATTGTCAATGACTTTTAAAAAAAAAAAAAAAAAAAAAAAAAAAAAGCTCAGTCAACTTGTGGTTAAATGTGGTTGCTGTCCAAACAAGGCCTTTGAGCATTGTTCAGTTTGGAATCTGGCTCTGAGGGAAGCCAAGCAATAAATTTTACTGTTAAAAGATCAGCCTTTTGCTGTGTATTTCTTCTAATTAAAAGATAACTGTCATATTTTTGAACCTGAGTCTTTTCATTTGATGCATTTGGTGCAGTATTGAGCAAGAACAGTGTACCCAGCAACCACTAACAGCTGCTGCAGTGTAATCCAATAGGGCTACTGTCCGTATTAAAATACGTACAAGTGTTTTTGCTGCTGAGAGGCTCAGATTATTCCAAGTGTCTTGACAACATTATGGACAGGACTGCAAAGATAGAGCTTCTTTAGTTAAGAGTGAGACCCTTTTTTAAACCAGAAACATCACTGTACAAACAGGTGGCTGGAATACAGCAGCCTCTATCTGTTGGTTTGTTTTTGTCTGGTACTTTTACCTATGTAAAGGATCGAAATACTTCTTCCACCACACACAGGTTCAAATATACCAGAGTTATCCTTTAAGAGAAAGTGGCACAGAGAAGATCTGAGTCAGTGGTTCGGCCAAAGTTTCTTTATTAAGCACATGGAGGTGGCATCCAGAACACAGTAAAAAATTGGAAACTTTAAGAGTGTTACTTAAACAACTTTAAAAAGAATTTAGTCCCCTAACATATTGCATCTCAGAATTGGACTTAAATCGAAATTTTGCATGTAAAAAAATCAACTTTGTTAAAACTGGAACCCACTGACTCATTATGTTTCTTTTCTAATGACAAGTTCTTCCTCATTAGGAATCTAAATTAGCAGAAGTTGCAAAAGTATTAAAATGCTGTCCAGCATTATTAACAGAAATAGCTCATAAAAAATTACAACACGTTACTAAAGCTCAGCATTAAAACACAGGCTACAGCTGCTCAATAAAATAGGTTCTGATGAAAACAATAACAAAAACACAAAAACCTGGTAACACAACTAAAACAAACTCCAAGACCTGAAAGATCATTCAATCCATGTAAAAGGCATTAGAAAGTGGACAGGACAGTCAGTAAGCTATACCTGTTATTTACAACATACAGAGGAATCCTGTTATTCATAGACAAGTATCACAAACTCTATCTACAGACCCCAGCTCTGGTAAAATATACAGGAAACTGGACTCTAGCTAGAAACTATACATAGTCAGTAGAAGGATGGATGGTAACAATTCATTCTGACGCCCCATTTCACAGTTATAAGCAGCATATAAACGGTAAATAAAAAATGGTTTACAACACACTATCATGTAGTTGTAATCAGTCAGTTTAAGTGTTTCCCTTTTAAAGATTATTTAACGGTTTATTTATCAGTTACTAATGCTTCATGGGAGGTTAGATACACTGATAAACACTTCAAATGTCCTCCATGATACTTACAACTATGTTACAGGGTGTTAGAAATCATTTCTTATGTACTTCTTATAAATGCCAAATACATGGGTTTAAGTAAAATGTTATTAAATGTACACATAAGGAATCATGGCCTGTGTGTGTGACCACTTGGTGAACACAGCTGAAAGCATATGTTCAGGAAGTTACAAAATCTGGAAATAAAACACACAAACAATGACAAACCATGGCCTAAATAAAATCAGGTGTCGATAAATTAATTTGTTATTACTTGTAACAGCTTTAACATTCTCATAGTTACACATCTACTGCAGCAGTCATTCACTCCTCTATGACCATAAAACCAATCTCAGTTCACTAATGTCTCTGCTTCTGGTTGTACAGGGAGATAGAAAAATGACGTGTCCAGTGTTGTCAAGAAAACATGATAAACACAACAAGGAAGGCAATTGGAATGGTGTGCTATTGTGTTGCTGCTAATGGAAAAATAACAACAGCTCAAAACATTTACAAGAAAAAAAACACATTGCCCAGGGTTGATAACAGCCTCTGTGAATTTGCTAGTATCGTTTATGGCTGATAATAAGACCACACGTCTCCTCCTGGATGTGTCTGTGGCTCTGTGGGTGGGCGTCTCTTTGTTCCGGTCAGTCAAGACTGTCTACTCATGTTATTGTTGTTTCCTGATGCTGCCATTGCTCAGGCAGACATTACACCAGTTTCTTGGCCTCAAAGAAGCTCTTGAGGTGCTTCATCTGCCAAATCCCGGTGACGATGAGGATGAGCGTCTGAGCGATGGACCACCAGAGAACGCGCTGGTTGGTGCTCTCGCTCGTCATGCGAAAGCGCTCCTCGCGATACTGTAAAACACATCACAGGATGAAGTCACTAGAGCTGTTTAACGGCCTAAGCAGTAACTTTAACTACTAAAAAAACGTAAAGATGTCATCTAAACATGACATGGTATACATGTATTTTTACTGACCCTCTGGTAGTTTTGCTCCTTCTGGATCTGTTCCACTTGGTCCAGAAGCTGTCGGACTCGCAGCTGCAGTTCGGTGAGTTTGTCTTTAGCTGCAATTTCAGGGTAGTTGTTGGTATGTTCTCCGACCTGAATATCCAGATGCACTCTCTGCAACATTGGGACACAGACTGTTTGAAATCCACATGCTTGTATTCTGTACAAGTGCAGAGCAAGTGCTTACATGAATAAGACTTGATATTTTGGACTGACAAACAGAATTGATCGATCAACACATCCATAATAAAATAAACTGTTTCAAATCATTCTTGGTGTCTCATGTAGAACTGCAGATTAGAGTGTCTGACTGGTGTGCAACATTAGACTGCATTTTAAGAAAACGGGAAATGAAAAATCGCATCGGAGCAAATGAGATGTCCAATATCAGGTGAAACTAATGAATGTACATTCAAGTTAACTCTAAATGAATATGATCAGACTAAGTTATGTCTGGTTTAAGATCAGGATCACAGCAATTCACAATAAAGAAAACAGACCTGTAAAGATAAAACTGTGTAATGCTCACTGCCACAGAGCAGCATTTAATGCAAGAAAAGCCAGAAACCAGCATCATGAACAAAGCAAAAGAGCTGCAGACCTGTAGTGAATTCTTAGCTCAGTTTGTATGAGTAATGTGATTTATCTCTGTATGATAAATGTTAAAACCTCACCTCACTTCAGAGAAGATCAGAGTACCTACGCCTAAGAGCTCTTGCAGATTGACTAAAACATTTGTAATTGCTTATAATAGTGAAAAAATAATGGTACTACGGGGAAATTATATAAGGCAACACTGGGGGAAAAAAGATATAAAAATGCCTGTGGAGTGGCTACAAGCCTGGTAAACTCAGTACTTCTATCAAGTCATTAACCTGTAGGGATTTTTGTTGCATAATCATTCTTATGCACAAATCCAAATTAACTGGAACTCACTCATTCTTGCTGGAGGGAGAGTAGCTCTGCACTGATGGACAATACCCACAAATTTTGTTATTGCTAATAATTAACACACTTGCACTTTATCTTTGTTGCACCTGGTAAGATGGGACAAATAACACTGTCATCATATTTACTGGGACATTAAATTCAATGAGTTGATGAAATTCCCAGCATTGCTTTCCCTAGTTTCAGCCTGAGCAAAGAGCTAATGAGCCAGAACAACTGGAAATACCAGAGTGAGCGTGAAGAGAGAACAAATCGCAAAAATGCAGTGCATTTAAAAGCACATATGTTCACTGTAGTATTTTGCAGATAATTGAAATCTCATGTCAATTCTTTTTTAGTCTTCAGTGCAACCTGGGCCAAAATGTGATAAAACTGACATGTACTACAAGTCTAACTACTACTAAGTCTCAGTTTCAGTCAAAGTGATTTTAACACTGCTTTAGTCTGAGACAGACTTAAGCCTAAAACTAACCTGACCAAGACCAAGTTAGCCTGGAGAGATAGGTTTCCACGGTAACTCCAATTGTCAGACTTAAACAGACTTACTGAAGTCTGAAGTCTGATTTAATAGGTGCTCCTATTCTATGAAACAGACCTCAGTGTGTACAAATGAACATGCTGTCAAAGTTCCAGTGTCAATACGTAGAACATGGGGTCAACACGGGTCATTATTAACCAACGATTGAAGGAAAATAACTAGTCAACCAGTTAAAAATCAAAACAGTAACTATGTTCATACCAGTTTTCCACCTGCAAACAGAGCCATCTTGGTGGAGTTGGAGTGCAGACAGATCTGATGTTCTCCAGGAGTGTGGGAGGTGAAGGTGAACCGTCCGTCTGACCCATACTGACGAGAGAGGATAATCTGGGAGAGTTGGAAGAGAAAAATCTTTAGACTCTATTTTGTATGGGTGTGTTTTATTTACATTATTACCTCCTCTATCCATACCTTTGTATCTGGATCCTTGATCTCGACATGCATCCCAAGTCCAGGAGTGGATGGGAGGAAGGAACTGGTCTGTTTGTCCCACAGCTGAGTCCTGTACTTTCCTGTCAAACAGGTAAATGAACACAGACACATGGCATCAGGTCATCCAGTAGCTATTCAAAGGACAGCACCAAGTTTGCATCATTACTAATACCAATAGAATTAAAATTATAATGACAATATTATTAGTTGAGACAGTAATACATAAAATGGGGGTATTCAACATCATATCACCTACAGTGCTAGAAATATAAAAACACATAAAATATGAAGTACATAAAGTAAATCAAATGCAATTAAACATACACAGATGAAAAAAGAATGAAGAAAATGGCAGGTTTCAGTTTTAGTAATGTTGAAGCCAACTTTTCCAAGCATTCATGTGTGAAGCTTATCACAATCAGCTCAATATCTTTACATGTTAGAAAATCTCTGCTTTAAAGTGGAACCTCACAGATAAATTATCCAGGCAGACATTGCAGACATATCTGTAGCTATATGTATATGTTGGTAACTAACTGTAGGTATATGGCAGGTAACTACTTTAGTACAGATATGCCAGTGGTAGGTCACACCAGTCCACCAGTGACAAAACATGTTCTATAACTACAAAATGAACCAATCAGAACATACTGTCTCACTTTATAACCTACATTAGCAGATTTTTTTGGCCACTTGGGGGCAGGAACAAGCTCTAATCACAGCACTGACTTTTTATCACCTTACGAGGATGATATTGAGAACTTTTTAACAAACAGTTGCTTATTGACACATCAAGCAGACACAGATTAATATTAGCATTCATCTGGATGTGTGTCTCTGGCTGGGGAATTGCAGAGTTGGTGATAGTTGTCTGACTGCTACAAGTGACACACAAGTCAGAAATTGTTAAAGATGAATGACAGCAGTATTCAGTGTTTGCATAAAAAAATAAAATGGATGTGATACAATGTTTGAAACTGGTAGCACCATCATATACAGAATTCTAGATGACCTCTGACTATTTTCTGTTTATAGCCCTTGTTCAGATGCATGTAATGGTGGGAGTTATCTTTGACTGTATTGCGAAGGTTAAAGACAAACAGAATGCTCAATGTAGGAGGTGCTGATTCATATTTAGTTTCAGGTGGAAAATACTGCCTATTTACTGTGAGGTGTGAATCTCATTTTGCGAGTTCCTGATATCTACTATCATCGACAAGGAAACAGCTGTCGTGAAGGAAAGGTAAGTTAACGATAAAACTTTTTTTCAATGCACTTTTGATCACAGTCTCATTAAATGCAATGGCATAAATCAATCACTTAATTTGTGCGCCTTATGGTATTTATTACAATTATTAATCTGCATGTAAAGTTCAGGTGTAATGCTATCGCTCACCGAGAAAATCTCTGCGAAGTAAAACATTAACCAACCGTCACAAAAACTACAGAACATTTCAGTGTTTTGCATCTTAGGACTTGTAAGCAGCCTGAATACTATGAACTCGACGCCTTTCTGTCGGTACAACTGTCACATTCAGTGCAGCATATTTGCTGGAGCCAGCTGTTAGCATGCATTGCTAGTTAGCTGTGTCCAGGTAACGACCCCACAGCAGCTTACCAATAACCATGGTCTCATCTGGAATTTCCTCAATGAAGCATTTTTTCTCCGTCTCTCCTATGTGGAAATAGAGTGCGTGACTTGGATAAATCCAAGCTAATATTAAAAGAAGTCCAGCAGCAGGAGTAGAGAGCATCATGTAGCCTCTTTCACTTTGCGCACATCAGCACAGGAAGCTCCGTTGCTGCGGCTAACTGACGTCACCTCCCAATGCGAAAGAAGGAAGGGGGATTTCCTGATACTTTAGGATAATTTTCCCCTCAGTTTAGCGTTTCAGGCGACACTCACTCCCAGATTGGATACTCCCCACGTTAATCAAGAAGACACATCAGTTTATGACAGCCACTGTGATGAAAAAATCTTGTTAAGTAATCATAATGAGAAACTTCCTCATCTCAAAATAATGACTCATTATTATTTAAAAAACTTAATTTAAAAAAATTAGTGTCTCAAAGTAGTGACTAGCATTTAAAGATAATGAGAAACTTTGTGACTTGGTAGTACTAAGTCATTATTTTGAGTAAGTTTCTCATCATAATGACTTGGTACAGTCTTTTTTTTTTTTTTTCAAATCACAGTAGTAGAAATGGACTTCCATAGAAGATTGGATCAGTGATTGGATTGAAAAAATATTAACTTACAGTCAACATTCAAGCTTTTTGAGGAGCTTTTAACTACACCCCATGTTCTCTGTTTGCTCAGCATTGTTTTCACTGATCAAAAATCAAATGAGAAAAATCTTCAGCAAACTCTAGATTAATATTGTATTATGTATGCTGGAGGGCTTGGATTTAGGATCAGAGAATTGAGTTGATATTTTAAAATAATCTATGACAAACATGTTGTTCAGCCTGACAACCAAACCTAAAAGGAGAATTCTACAATGCCATCCCTAAATATCAGGATCTGAGTATTCTTGAGCAATTGTGAAAATGATTTCTTAGACATGTTGTTTACAGAGTATATTTGGTCTAACAAAGTGGATAATGGTTATATCTGCAGGCTGGGAGGAAGTTCTGCCTGAGATACTAAACTCGGGGTAAAATCGATCTATGCATTTCCTGAGCTAACAACAGTCGTCTCGGTTTTGACAGCTAACCTCATCCCATCCTAAAATCTTTCAGAGTTTTGGGATAGCGTAATGAAATTTAGCTATCCCGGGATATATACAGTTCGCTGAGGTAGATCCGAGTTTATGTCAATCAACGAGTATCTCAGATTAGCCTTCTACTGTTTTGCTGAATTATCCGAACTAGCTAGCTCTGAAGCTAAATCGCTATCTAGCATTAGTCAGCTCTCCAACGTTGGATAAATAACGTTGTGCAGGTTGTATGTGACTGACAGCTTGGGTGCCTCTTATTGTGGACAACAAAACTGAAAAAGAAGAAGGGGTAAGAGGAGTCTCGTACCTGTAATGTTGTAACGTTAGCTGTCAAATTAATTTATAATGTGTACTGAGGACAGATTTGTAACGTTAGCTGTATTAACGAGTTTGTCATGTTCTTTTTATTCTATGACCGTTTTGACACTGACGAGCTCTGGTTTACTTTTGTTTATGCTGTAAACACAAATGTAAAACAAGGCTTGTGTCTCAGTCGAGCTCTTTGCCTCATGGTACTGGGGATGACGTAATGTTTTCCTCCCCTACACAGTTACCTGTATGAAGGTTTACAGCATAAAGAAGAGTACTGACACCTCACCAGTGTGTCATTAGACAAAGCCTATCAGCAGGTCAGACGGCCTCCTCAGGCATAATAGGGATGAGGATTTTGACGAGGATTAAATTGAAAGTGAAAGTTGGTGTCTCAGGCCGCCTAACGGGATGAGGCGTGCTACGCCATGTGTCTGAATGTAATGATAAATGCAGGCATTGATATTTATGCAGTAAGTTTTTTAATGTCAATAACAATGAATGTAGATAACACTGTGCATGTGTTTGTACAGGGATGGTGCAGCCCCAACCCGATGGCCCAATGCAGTGGGACATGTCAGGAGAGGAGAGTGGAGGGGCCCTCAGGGTCCCACCAGAGCTGGCTGCCAATGAAGTGGTGACCAGGTTACTGGGTGATAACCAGCAGCTTAGAGGTAGGACATATTGGCATATTTTACAGAATTAAAGCAATATCCACTCAACTCAACGCACAGTCACCGGCATGTGATGCTAGAGCTTGGCATTATTGATGGTATCAAACAGGATATTTACAATGATGGTGCGGGGTGGTATTAACAGTTCATTCAAAAGATCGTTTTATGAAAGTATAATGAGAAAATAATGTGCATAATGTGGGCAGTGCAAATGTAGAGGTATTCATTGTTTATTAGCTCCTCTGCCCAATGCACTGTACTATTTACCTCTAAACACACACTCACACCAATGGAAGCAAGCTACCATGTAAAACTGTCAGTGGCAGCAACTTGGGCTCAGTGTATTGCTCAAGTTTGATATATGGACACAAAAAACTTCTAAACATGCTAACTGAACAACCTGTTCCAGCTCCTGATGCTGATGCTTACAAGCCTATGTAACTATTGTTAAATTGCTGTCACTGGAGCCACAAGTGGAAGTTATGTACAATCTATGCAAAAAATGTAGCGCAAATGCAGTGAGCACAAGTGGAGGAGAATCAAGAACTCAGCAGGCTGCTCTAGTAATGTCAGTCACACAGCAGTATCTCTCTAAAGTTTAAAATTGGCCATAAGAAGCTATTTTGAGCCATTCTGTGTCAAATCAGACAGAATCCAGGGAAGTGTTTGCAGCCTCAGATTTTGTTCGCAGTTTGTCTGTACAGTGTTTCAGTCCCTGAAACTAAAACCTGTAAAATATCATAATATTTGTTCAATTCCAGTGTTTACACTTTACCTGGTAAGCCATGTTTGAGCTTTAATGTCTTGAAACATATTATTCCCAACCTCATTAAAGATGGAAGACAAACATGTTCTCAGTATGACTGAACCATTAAAAGTTTGTACTGCATGCCTGTTCATTGAAGTTCCCATAAGGAAAAAAGTGCAAAGTTCCTAAATGAAAGTGATAATGAAGGGAGGAATTATTTTGTACCTGTATGATATCAGTCATTATTTTTTCTTCAAATACAATGCAAGATGCATTCTTTACTATCAGGGCCTCATTATAGAAGAATGATGGGTGATTTATGTACTAGAAATTACATGTAATGAAAACAATGATCCATTAAACGTATAACTTTAACATCAGGACTAATTTGAGTATATGCTTGATGTTTTCTTGATTTGACTGTGTGGACATGTTTCAATATGCTTACTAGTACAAATTCCATATATAGCTTTCTAACATGCACACTGTAAAATTACACTTATAAACACATCCAAGCTTTTATGTGAAAACACATTTAGATTCTCCCACTGGAGACTGAGAGGGCCATTTAGGATTCCACCTGTTCCTCCTTATACCAGAGGTTTTACCAAAATATTTCACTTATTTGCAATATCCAGGACCTTAACAGAGACACACCTCTGACCTCTGACCTCACACCTCTCATACTGAAAACATGTCTATCCGTTATTCTATGACACAGTTCTTCAGTAATCATGGCGATACTGTGGAAAAACGTGTAATCCTGAAATGGATGTTTTTCTTGCTGTAGGTAAAGTCTGGTTTCTTATCACAGCATTGGTTTAAACAGTGGCCTGCCTGTATTTCATTTTACTTGTTGTTGAAGCTGTTTCTATGTGTCAGACATATCAATCTCCTAACTTTCCCTTTACCTTCACCTTTCTGTGCTCCAGAGGCCTTGCGGCGGAGCAACCTCGCCTTGCGTCAGCGCTGTGAGGAGATGGAGGGATGGCAACGAAGGACAAGAGAGGAAAGAGAATTTCTCAGCTCTCGTTTCCAGGAGGCCAGGGCCCTGGTGGAGAGGCTGGCTCAGGAGAACCACTCCTTAAAGGGTCTGGTGAATGGACCTGCCTCCTCCTCTAACCACTGCTGCAGCTCCAGCCAAACCGAAGACCAGCAGGGACGCCCTGTGAGGAATGGCCCGCTTGATGGACCGCAGGTTAGCTAACCGAGGTTCACATATCCATCCATCATTCCATCCATCCATTCACACATCCTCTTGCTTATATTTACACATTGTAAGATTATTTTACATTGTGCTATGTTAGTTACACTATTACATAGCTCTCACTGTTATTTTATAATTCTGTGTTGGCATGTATATGCAGAGATTACAGTATATATTATTTCACCTTTTTGTTTTTACAAATTGAGTTTGTTTTGTGCTCATATTCCATTTACACACAGAGTCCTATTGCTCCTATGATACTTACTGTCATTTTGCCACATTTGTAAGTGCATATCAGATGTGTGGCAACATGCAAATGTAGCTCACAAGCCAATCATATTTAAACATTTACAAATAGAGATAACCTGTAGACACAAATTTGTGTAACAGCCAGTGTCCACCATCATGGCTGCAGGTTCCATCTGAGGATGTTCTTCAGATGGAAGAAGGCTGTGGAGATTTTTGACTTCAGCAACAAAGGATGTAATAAATCCTGCATTAGAATTTCATCTGCTGAACAGTGGACATTGAAGCCACTTATTTCTGTTGTCTTTCAGACTCTAGATCAGAGGGAGAGGAAGAGAGTTGAGGAGACAGATCAACACACGCAGACCACACCTCCTCGCAGCCTGGTACGATGCCTGACTCTGTTTTTGGTTTTAGTTTTGATGTAGTTGTGTATTTTTCATCTAACAGGTCTGTCTGTGTGTCTAGGGTGATGCAAGTGTGCATAGCTCCTTGAGCAGCACCCTCCCCACTCCCCCCACCTCTTTATCAGAGGTACTGGGGGAGCTAATGGGCAGGGAAAATGGCCAGGTGAGACTGCTCACTGCATCCTGATTCCACCAATCAGATCCCTGAGACTTACCTAAATTAGTCTTCACCCCACCTTATCTGTCATCGCATTCAGGCAGGTCAAAAGTCCTGACTTCCTGTTCGGAAAAATGATACTGGACAGCCTGACAACTCAGATTTTTATTCAAAACCTAACACTCATCACTATGCAGCATTTAAAAATCTAAAGTGATAAACTTTACACTGGTAGCATTATGGGAAACTGTGTTCTACATTTGGCAATGTAAATCATGAGGTTGTCCATGATTTTTCGTTTGACTTCGAGCAGGAACACTGGATTAAATGGTGGTTGGGCACCGAAAATTTCTTTGCTTCTTACTGTGGATGGAGCACAGTATACACAGATGGTAGCACTGTTAACACCCACCAATTTATCCCTCCTTACAATTCCTCTCTGCTTCTATAAACCTATGTGTTACCTTACATCTTGGTGTATTTCTACTTTTTTGCTCGACGTCTGTCCTCCAGCCCAGGGTGAATGCGGCCTGTCACTGTTCCCTTCCCTCCCGTCATCTCGTCTCTGCATCTGTTCATCTCTGGTCCTTTCACTTTGACATCTTTCTCCACAGCCCGTGGAAGGTGCTAACGAATTCCTTCAGTTGCTCAAGAGCCATAAAGAAAAACTGGAGGAAGGGATGAGAGAGCTGAGGAGGAAGAATGAAGAGCTGGAGAGGGACAGAGACGAGGGAGAGAAAGAGAGAGAGCGGATGCGTCGCTGCATTGACCAGCTACGAGCCAAATTGGCCCAGGCACAGGTGACACCATGACCCCAGCATGTAGAAGTTCTACCCTAGGAACCAGTGCAGTACTGCAGTACTAAGCTAACCAAGCTAGCTTTCCATTTCGAATTGAAGTGGTACCCCAGTAGTTATTGGACCTGTGCCTTATTTGTTGTTGATAGGGATCAACATTTTTGGAATCTGTGCAGTATTGAGCAAGAAGGGCAGGGTAGGCAGGTTACACTGTTCTTGCTCAATAATGCACAGATTCCAAAGATTTTTTATTTCTATCAGTCATTTACACCCAAGAACATGGGAAATTGAGGCCAAGGTTCAAAGGTCCAGAGTTACCCTTTAAGTGTAAATGAATGATTACTATATGCAGCCATAATGTTGAGGGACTCACAAGAGACACACTAAAAAAAGTGGTTAAAGTTGAAGCAGCAAAGACCCAACATATCCTGACTTTCAGTGCCTAGTATGGGTAAAACTACAAAAAAACCTGTAAAAACTGGATCCCACATTTCCCAAAATGCAGGTAATACCATCTTTTCATTAAAACTTCCCCATTTGATGTGTCCATGTCTGTCAGACTCAAAAATAGAAAATAGAACATTAAATGAAAGGCTAAATGCTGCCATAAGTAGAGAAGAGAGAGAACTGGTGAATGAGGCTTACTTAAAAATGAATATGTTTGTACAAGTGCTTCTTGTTCTATTGTATGTTCAGTAGTGCACAACATAATCAAATCAGACAGAGCTAGTGAAAATATCAGTTATATTAATAGTAACATATCAACATAATAGATTTGAAATTAAAATGAGAATAATTTTCCCTGATGTGTGTGTCTTAGAATAGACTGCATTTTATGATTGAGTAATATGAAATTGTTCTAGAGAACTAATTTCCCAGCTCCACTTGCTTTCATGGCTATCATTTCGTACATCTTGTCTGTCACATTCAACTGCTTGTGAATGACGTCTCTATGACCAATAGAAACGTTGTGATTATGGACAGGTACAAGAATCTGCTAATTTATCTGTGATCTAAAAAACTTGCATGAATGTTTTCACAGGCAAGCAATGTTACTGAGGAGGTTGTTCAACATCGCTCCGAGGCACAGCACTCTTCTGACTGGTATGACGCATTTTCCTTTCTAATGAAAAATACTTCTGTGCATTATTTGAAACTAACAGCACTAAACTCACTTCTGTGTTTAACTAGTTGTCATTAGCAGCTTTTGGACGGAGTGCTGTTTGATAAACAACTATATGATGTATCCACAGACAGTTCTTCTGTGAGGCATAAGGAAGGAAACTTGCATGCTTTTTTATTCCTCACTTTTGAGATGTCCTCCTCCTCCTCTTCCCTCTCCTCCTCTTGCCTTTTCCAGCTCTAGCCTGGCTAAACTCACAGAGCAGCTTCAGGCCACACAGGGCAGGTGAGCCCACAGCTCTGTGTGGCTTTCTCTTTCTTCTTGTGTGCATGTCTGCTGTCTATACTTCCATCTCTTCCTCTAACTTTTTAACTCATTTTGTTTGCTGTATGTAGGTTTTATAGTTTTATAAGAGTATACTTGTTCAGCCTGCACAGTATAGGTATACTATGTATGTGTCACCATGCAGGTTAAGCAGGTGCTGGATGACCTGTGGTTTGTCTTATCACTGACTCTTGAACACAGGCTGAAAAATGTGTTCATGTTAAAGTGGCAAAGTGAGTTCAGCAGTATGACATCATATGATATTTATGTAGATAAAAATGTGAGCTTAAAATGGAAAAGTGGCTGTTGTATGAAAACCAAAAGAACAGACCGGCCATTTGTCATTAGAAGATATAAAGGGCTGGATAGAAACCAGAGGATCTGCAACCTCTCTAATTACAGTTGTTGGAGAGATGAACATTATATTTTATTTGAATGTAAGAATATAAGCATAATGAGATATAGAGATAGTATTTGCCAAAGTATTACCTAAACCACTCGTCTATGTTTAAATTCATTTTGTTATCATAATCAGATAAGACAAAGGTTATATATAAACTTTTTGAAGGATGCTCTTTATTTCTTTTACTTTAGCCATGCTGTGCCATCATTTTGTTGTTATTGTCTGTACTGTTTGTGCTCCATACCATTTGATCATGGTCCTGAGTCACAGTAAATCTATCTGAGTCTGAAAAACTTTAACAGTGATATGATTAAAACAGACAGCTCTGTTCACCCACTGTCATTCAATTTACATTCGACAACTGAGCTACTCACAAGACACACAGAGTACAGTTTTTTGTACACAGAACCATCTTTGTTCAAGTATAAATTTACAGACAAATTAAATAGATAACAAATTATTTCTTTTGTGTGGCAAAGTCATAGAATCAGCTGGTTTATTTTAACATGTGGTGCTGTGTAAGCCACTACCATGGCCAGTAGTGAAAAGTAAACAGAAAATGAAGCACTTAAAATTAACTCCATGACAAACTACCACATCATAAACCTACCACTGTAATCAAATAAATGCAAATTATAAATCATTCAGATTTAATTTACTGCAGTAATACATACTGTATGTGTGTACTGTATATATACAGTATACTGTGTATATATACAGCTTAAAACCTGTGTCAGTGCTAGGGTTACCTGACAGTAATGAATCTGTTGTTCCTGTAGGTATCGGGAGCTGGAGGAGAAGCTTGATTACCTGCAGAAGAGTTCAGCTCAGCGGGACAGAACTGAAGCTCTGCTCAAACAGAAGGACAAGGACTGTGCTCAGGTATGAAAATGATGGCACTGTAACAAGCAGTCTTAAAATACCAAGTTAGTTCAATACCTTATAACATTTTGTATATTTGCAGATGGCCAAGGACTGTGAGGCTCTGAAGGCTCAGGCAACTTCCCTCCTAGGAGAACTGAACGAGAGACAGAGCTGCTTAGAGAAAAGCGAGCATGAACGCAAAATATTGGAGGAAAAGTAAGGTGTCACTTCACTTCAACATAAGTATATACAGTATATATTTATGCATATGTCCATGTCCAACTGTGGGCGCGCATGTGTGCTAATGTACATGTCTTTCTCTTCACTCGTGTGTAGGCTGTGCAGTAAGCTGAAGGCCCTGCAGGCAGCAGAGCGGAGAGCTGGAGCAACAGAAGAAGCAGCATAATGTGGCAATGGACAAGCTGCTGCTGCAGACCCAGAGCCTGGAGCAGGCCCTGAAGACAGAGAGACATGTCGTCACAGAGGAGAAGTGGGTTCCACATGCACATTACCACATAGACAGCAGTGTCCCAACTAGTTATTATATTTCTGTAGTGTTATAAACTTTTGAAAGATTTAGGTTTCCGGTCAGCAGATTTTCTGTAAACAAGAGAAATGAGAAAAAATATAACAAATTACTAATAATGTGTCATATAAAAACTCTAGAACATCATGGATTTTCATTTGGGCAGAAGTCGTCATACTGTCATGTGATAACATTTGGTTTAGAAAAAAGTACAAACCCCTGTTCAGAACCATGTTGGATCATCATGGACTGAGCCACTGAATTCCCAAAGATATATTTTTTTTATCTTGTGTGCACAAGATGTTAACTTGTTCAGCAAAGATAATTTTATCATGTTAATTATATTATATTTGATCAAATCAGCACTTCTGTATTAATGCAGTTCACTTGTAATTCATAAATAAAACACCTGAAATTTAGTGTTTTATGCTGAATGGTAAAACTCCCTTTTTTCACAGGAAAAAACTGACACAACTGCAGCATGCCTACACGTGTCTCTTCAGAGACTATGACTCGAAACTGAAGAGTGAGGTAAAAATACATTTTAACATCTATTTACCCTCATTTGCTATTTCACTTACGGATGCATATCCTAACATTCGCGTGTTTTGTGTGTTCCAGGGAGGAGATCTGTGTGGCCGACTAGAGGAGGCAGAGCGAGCGCTGGCCCTGAAACAGGATCTGATTGATAAGCTGAAGGAAGAGGTGGAGCAACAGAAAGGCTCACTGGAGACCGTTCCTGTCCTCACTGCCCAGGTACAATCACACAGAGAGGCCAGAAGCCAGTAACAAAGTGATTTATAATTCCAGCCTCTGTACTCAACCTGTCAAATGAGCCCCATCTGAGCCAGATCCATAGTCAGTGACTTTATAGTTGATTTGTTTCTGTCTGAGTGAAGTATCACGTTACTCTTCAAACACACTTCAGGACACACACCACATGTTCACATCACTGTTCATAGTTCAGTTCAGTGAAGTCAGGGCAGGGCTTCTTCATATCAGCTGTAATTGTGTTGTAAGTCCGCAGGTTTGAAGTGTTACATTCAGTTCAATGTTAAAGTAGACCGATGTAAGCGCTGCTTATAAGGTTAATACCTCAATAGCCACCTTTCAGCTTTCAGATTTACAGCATGGTTGTTTTGTAGCCTGCATATACACTAGGCTCATTTTTAAAACAGAGAAGGAATTGTGCTCACACTGACATTTCCAGGTCATTTTGGTAGAGACCTCTGTCCACAGTGAAACACCAGAACAACATTAGAATGGCTCAGTGTCTTCCTCTGCTCCTCCTTTTAATTTGACCAGCAACAAAACTGCATTACAGCCAACATCTGACACCAAACTCACAATTTAGTTGCTTTCCTTTACATACTTTTCTGTTTTTGTTGTCAAGTATGAAATAATGATTTCACTGCATTTCATAAATGCTACCTGCAGCTGCTGTGTTGCAGTGCTGATAAAAATAATTATTTTATGAAACAGTGTAAACAAGAAGCTGGACAGTGGCTAGACTTATGGGTCAGGTTATGTAAGAAAGGCAAGAGTTCTTACAACATAGTGTCTAGCCACCTCAGAAATGAAAAATGTTTATTGCTGTTCCAGACAGCCACATTCAAGGGCTGAGTAAAAAGCTGATTGACATCAAGAGGTTATTGTTTTAATATTTTCAGCACACATTTTCAGATGTCCTTGAACACATTCAAAATGTTGCACCCGTTTGTTCAAATGAAAAATGACAAATAGTTGTGGAGTTAGTTAGTTTTTGGAAATTATTGGACAACAAATATTGGTCATCAGTCACATACACATTTTAACATGTTTATATAATACGGATACATTGAAATGAAACAAAATGGCTGTTAAATCTCTCTTTGTCTCTCATTATCTGTGTGCTTTGTTCAGGCTGAGATCTACAAGGCAGATTTCCTAGCAGAGCGAGAAGCAAGAGAGAAATTGAACCAGAAGAAGGAAGAGCTGCAGGATCAACTGAATCAGGCCATGGCTGAGATAGAGAGGATCAAACAGGACGCTGCATCACGGTAAAATTAAAGACACATCATCATGACTGACACATTCATATCTGAAGTCAGAGCTGTATTTACATTTGTTCTCTGCATGTATCAGAAATATTGATGAAGGCATTTGTTAAAGTGTGATGAAGCATTAAAGTTGACTCCGTTCACATCTGTAGGGCACGTATGGAGCAGATGAAGATGAGACACATGGAAGACTTTCCACCACGGGCCCCACTTATTCCCCCTCCACAAGGTACATTACAACCAACACACACACACTACTGTACACATTCAAAATAACATGCACATAGATTTGAAGGAATAATTTCTTTATGAAGTCTGTCATCTATGAATTAAAGTCAGTTTTTTCTAGATGTTATTGATGTGTCAACTCTGGGGGACAACATACAGTTTTAAGTAATATGCATCAATAGACTGCTGACAAGTGGATGTATTTTCTTCTCTTGTTTCTGGTAAGAAATTGTTTTCTTTCTCCTTTACCTTAGGTGTGTTCCCCAGTCCAGCTTTTAACACGGTGCCCCCTGCCTCTTCATTCCGCAATCAGGGTTTGGTACCAGTTGGTGACCAAGGGGCAGCTGGAACTGAGGAGCTCCCTGATTTATGTTGTCCTAAGTGCCAGTACCAGGCTCCAGATATGGACACACTGCAGATACATGTCATGGACTGTATACAGTAACATGAGCATAGTTCAGCATGCCATGACAACAACAACACACATGCAGATATATATGTATACAGTATACTTACGTTTTTAACATTCAGCGTGTCTGCTGCCAGCTGTGGGCACAGCCTAGAAAAACATGTTTGGTAGTTGCACCTTACTCTCTCTGCCATGCAAACACATACCAATATGAGTACATACCGTGAATCTTATAATTTTTAAAGTTGAATATGTTGAAATCAAGACAAGTGGCAATCAGATGACATGAACAAGTGAAAAGAACTGACAGCAAGATAATCAGCATGGTATTTCCTAGACCTACTCCATGTTTCTGCAGTAGCTTTTCCATTCCGCACCCCATCCCTTTCTCCTCATCCTTTTTGTCTCCCTGCACCTGTTCTTTTATTTGCCCCCCCCCACCCCCCACCCCCACCCCCACCACACACACAATACTGATGCACAAGCCCATCAGTATTTGTACATGATCCCTTCTTGCCTCAGTTCCATTTCTAGTTTCTCTTTGCTCCAGTGGTGCATTGACAATGAGGAGGCTACCACAAACTGGGTACAAAGCATGTATACTCATCATCCATGTTGCACACATCAGTAATCATTGGGCCTAAAAACACTTGAGATGGGTAATTATCCCCACAAAGGAGAAAACAAATGGTAATGTGAATAACCTAGTGAGCTTTAAATAATAAAGAATATTTAAATATGTTTTGGTCATAAATGTTGCCTGTCTACATTACCTCAAAACATGTATTATTATGTATTAGAGATGGATTTACTCTTATTGAAAAAGTAGCCATTCTCTGTGTTCTGTGCCTGTGTATACCTTTGATTGCACCACTGCTTTATCTCTGATGATAGACCTAACCTGTACCCCAGCACAGCCCTCTCTGTGCCCTTTACTCTGTCTTACCTTTACCTGTGACACCTAGCTATTCATCTCTCTGAATGTAGGCACATCGAAGTTCCTTCACAGTTTGTGTGAATATCGTCTGTAATGATAGATCATTCGGTGCAAATAGTATTGTTTTGAAACTGAACTGTTGAAGATTTATGGAATAAATCAGTTATTCATTATCGCTTTGTGTGTGTTGTGTCTCGTGTCTGCCCTGAGAGAAGCACGTGAGGAAATAAACCATTTACGACGATTCAGGGAAAGCCATAATTGTTTTCCTTGAATTATTTTTTTGTCACGACTGAAGTATTGAATGTAGATACAATGTAACAGCGTGCTTTAGGTTCTCACTCATTATTTCCGGAGCATTCCGGAGCAAATCATTTATATGGATACACGTTACATCGGAACTGATAACGACACAGTACAAAAGCCCTGTGGTGCGTCAAGTGGGACAGTCAGACAAAGAGGGACCAATCGAATACGCCTTCAAAATAAGACGTGTATTCCTACACTTCTGGCGACTATGCTTTTGGCGTGAGTTAAAATTGCTTTTCTTTAATGTAGTATTAAATTTAATCCAATGCTCAAGTCATCTGGTATAAACATTTAGGTGATAATCTATGAATCTCGTATCCCAAGGTTTTTTACGGTGAAAGTTCCGACAGGAAGTCGTATTGGTTTTATGCTGGTTAACTTGACACCAGTCTCTTACGCAGCGCTCGGCGGACACACGCTCCATTCATCCTTGCGTCTTTATTTACCGGTGTGCCCGACTGGCGTTGCGTGTTTGAAGTGGTCTCCGGGCAGGCATGTCAGGCTCAACTTCCCCGCCTCCCTCGGCAGAGGCTGTGCGGACCGAGGGGTGTTTTCCCCCGGGATACAAGCCTTTCAAACCTGAGGAGCACGGCCTCGAGCGCGGGTTCCGTCTCACAGCCTTCTCGGACCTGAAGGGATGAGGCTGCAAGGTCCCGCAGGAGGCTCTGCTCAAACTCCTGGCGGGACTGGAGGCGGACCGGGCTGACGAGACAGGGAAGGCCGGAGACCAAACATCGGAGTTCGGCCAGCAGTTGCCTGGCCCTCGACTCGGTAAGGAACACATTTGGCGTTAGCAGAGCTAGCACTCATGTTGTGTATATCTTGTCAGAGACCCTGGTCGTTCATGTCAGTTAGCTAGCAGAACTGTTGCTAATCATGCTAGCTTCGGTTTACTCACATTGCAGCTCATATGACAGATGGACAGCTGTGGGGGAATAAAAACAATTTATTTTTAAAAGCCCCAAGCGGACGATTTTTTTTCAACTTTTAACATACAATCGTAAATTATCACCAAGCTGTATCGCAAATTCATATAAAAGATAGTAGCTAGCTCAAGAAGACACAAGTTCCGTGAGTTATCGAATTACCGAACTGTAGGTATGATTCAGCAGAAATAAATTTGATGCTTTGAGCAAAGTTCATCTCTTGGTAAAATATTTCTTCTAGTTAAGAAGTTTCGCAATCTCGACATGAAGCACTGCGCGTAGTTTTATCTCTTTAGAGGTGTAGCAATCTCCACGATGTAGAAAGTATTGTATGTAGTAACGCTGACTGACCACAAACACAGAAACCTTAGTACTGTTCACACAGTAGTGCAGTCTCATATAACGGTACTGCAATAACTACTACCTTTTATTAACCAACGTACTGATAAAGTTGTATTCCCACTCCAACAAAAACTGAACATCTTAAGTTAATCTTTATTGCAAGGCTACTGAATTGCATCACCATATGTCTTTCCCTCCTCACTGTGATGTGTTTCCAGGTGTAGGAATGGACTGCTGTGTGATTCCCCTGAGACATGGAGGACTCTCACTGGTCCAGACCACAGACTTCTTCTACCCTCTAGTGGAGGATCCCTACATGATGGTGAGTTAGTGGCAGGTGTTTCCCTCCATGACGCGTGGCACCCTGTTGCCACTGCTCACTGGGAAACTATCCAGGATGTACCGCTGTCCAAACCCAGAATTATCTGTAGGTTTGTGGTGACCTACTCATCCACTTACTGTGGGGAAAAAAAAACAGACAGTCACACATGCCAGACACTATTCATGTAAATGTAATATTGCACTTGTTCACTGTTACATTCATAAAACAGTTTGACATCACTGATTGACCTGACAGCAAAGGTCAGTATCTGTTATTAACATCACACAATTTTTCAATTGCCTTACAATGTACCTTCATTTTTGGTTTAAAATGGTTTCAAAATTTCACCTCAAGACATAAACAGGAAACACACCTCTGTTTTTCTTTGTTAAATTCTACATTTTGAATGAAAATACTTCAGTGAGTGGATGGCACACAGGCTTTAGACTCACACCTCTTTTGTTTGGTTATTTGCTCATTGTTCTCTGTTGTAATAGAGATAATAGTCCAAGGGGAGAGACAGCCACTCAGAAGCTGAATGTCATTCAGGAGCATACAGTAAAATTGGATTTCAGCCTGAATCTCCTAATCAAGTAACAACAATAGTGTCAAAACTCTTCATTTTTGTTATTTATTTGCCTATTTTGAGTAGCTTTTGTTTTTGTCTCTCTGTCTCTCTCTCTCTCTCTCTCTCTGTCTCTCAGGGCAGGATAGCATGTGCTAACGTCCTTAGTGATCTCTACGCCATGGGCATCACAGAGTGTGATAACATGCTGATGCTGCTCAGTGTCAGCCAGAAGATGAATGACAAGGTATGTGTGTCCATGGGTGCTTTTATTTCTTGACGCCACTTTTGTGTATCCTCTACTAATCTTTAATTTGCCGATGTTAATTTCTCTGAGGTGAACTGAGGACTCGTGTCATGATTCAGTATTGTCTGTATGTGCACGTATAACACAGGACCGTGAGCGTGTGATGCCGCTGATGATTCAAGGTTTTCGAGATGCAGCAGAGGAGGGAGGGACTTCTGTGACAGGTGGCCAGACTGTGATCAACCCCTGGATCATCGTAGGAGGAGTAGCATCAGTCGTCTGCCAGCCTAATGAGTTCATCATGTGAGTCTGTTAAAACTGTTGCTGTTGCTCTGCATCTTTGCCAACTGCACTTTTTCACTGTGGATTAAATAATATTCACTGAGAGAACTTCCTTCCTTAAACACTCTTGCACGTTCTAAATCTTTGATTTTTTTTTTTTCATGGTATTTTGTGATGAGGCATTTAAAGTCAAAGTTTTTGTCTGCCTACCCAGCCCCCACATAGTTCAACTTCGGTTAGAGATTTCTTAGATTTCCCAGAATGCATTTCATTAGCCCCTAACAGAATGTACTTGACCTTGTTAATTTCAGCCCGACCTCTCAAATGTGAGCATTTGCTGCCATCCTCTTGCCATGTGATAGTAAACCAAATATCTTTGGAGTTAACCTCTAGGAGGTTATAACAGACATTTTTCAAATCATTTTCTAACATTTCTGACATTTTATACATGATATTTATGATAAATGATTAATGAAGAAAATAATTTTAAAGATTAACAGTGAAAATAATTGTTACATGTAACCTTAATAACCCTAATACTTAAATAATTGCATGGGTTTTTCAATTGACAGTTTTTCTGTGTATTTCATTTTGATTTCAGCACTTTAATTTTCACAGTTTAATATGTTTTTCCTTGTCCAGTTTCTACCTGCTGTGCCATTTCCCCAGCCTACTAATACACAGACACCAAACCAAATACAGAAATAACTGTGTAAATTATGATAACAGTGATGTATGAAACTGTAACATCCCCGGTTCTGCTCCGGATCTCTGCTGCACATCATTCCCCTCTCACTGCATTTCCTGTCTGTGTCTGACTATCACTATCTAATTAAGGCAAAATGACAAAAAAAAAATCTTATTGCAGTAACAGGGCTGTTACAAGGCTCTGCATCTTTGTTGGATTGGCTTAACTGCATATGTAATTAGCTCCTTAATATGAAAACTTTCAAATCACCAGATTTGGAGATTCATGGTTTCCACTGAACTTCACTGATAGATGTATTTCTTCTTTTTCCAGGCCGGATGGTGCTGTACCAGGTGATGTCTTGGTCCTGACTAAACCTCTGGGGACGCAGGTGGCTGTGAACGCTCACCAGTGGCTCGATCAGGTCAGCCATTCAACTCTGCTCACATGAACATCAAATGGAGAGTTGTCATTATATACTGACGTTTTCCTCCCCCTGTTATCTGTACTTCCCTGTCCCTGTTTCTGTGTCTGTCTCACCAGCCTGAAAGGTGGAACAAGATCAAGCTAGTTGTCACCAAAGAGGAAGTTAAAGAGGCCTATCAGGAAGCCATGTTCTCCATGGCAACACTAAACCGCACAGGTACACTACAATGTGGTTATGTCATCATTTTCATTTACAGCTGAGAGACTGTACACGGACTGGTTCTATGTGGTTCCGCACCAATGATCTGAACTTACTCTCAGCCTCACATTCTTTAAATTTAGTCCTTTGGAAAAATAAATGGCAGCTTGAATGAACATGAATTGGCCTGTGTCTACTCTTTAGGTTTGCTCCACATGAAGACTTTGTGTGTGTTCAGTTATAAAGTTAGTCTGTTGTGGCTCATATTGATGTTTTTTGTCTCCAGCGGCAGGCCTAATGCACAAGTTC
Source organism: Lates calcarifer (assembly GCF_001640805.2). Lineage (NCBI taxonomy): Eukaryota > Metazoa > Chordata > Actinopteri > Centropomidae > Lates > Lates calcarifer. The sequence goes on along the minus strand of NC_066838.1, from coordinate 2,445,751 downwards.
CAGGCCCACGCTGCAACAGACGTGACGGGTTTCGGATTGTTAGGGCACGCCAACAACCTGGCAGCACAGCAACGAAACGAGGTGGCCTTTGTCATCCACAACCTCCCAATCATAGCCAAGATGACTGCCATCAGTAAAGCCTGTGGAAACCTGTTCAACCTGGTTCAGGGCACGTCAGCAGAGACCTCTGGTATGAACACTGAGATTAATGTTGTCTCTGTATCTTTGAACGATCACACTATGTAAACATTCAGGGTAGTCTGCCAACAAAGTTGATTTGATTTTTATGATATGAGTGTTTGAAACTAATGTCATCATTTTAGGATTAAAATCTAAATATATGACCTAAAATTCCTTCTTCCTCTCCCTCCCCCCAGGTGGGCTGTTGGTGTGTCTGCCCAGAGAGCAGGCAGCCAAGTTTTGTTCAGAGATGAAGAGCCAGAGCTCCGGAGCTGGAGGTCAGGGTGCGGCGGGCGGAGCATGGATCATCGGAATCGTAGAGAAAGGTGACCGCCGCGCTCGCATCATCGATAAGCCCCGCATCATTGAGGTTCCACCACGAGGAAGCCAGGCAGCGAATCAGGACAACAGCTCCACCAGCCCTGCCCCCAGCCCCAATTTGTCATAGACACTGCTGCTCCTCTGACACTGGTCCAGTGTGTGTGTGTGTGTGTGTGTGTGTGTGTGTGTGTGTGTGTGTGTGTGTGTGTGTGTGTGTGTGTGTGTGTGTGTGGTGATGTTGCTGTTCATCTCATCCCCCTTTTCAGTCAAAGCGCTGAGAGCACAGACCAAAATCACTGTCATCTTTTCCAGTGGGAGAAGAAATGGACAGCATACACTATTATTTATCCATCTATGGAAGGAGCTGCTGAAAAAGGCGAATCTCTCACCAGTTTGGAATGCAATGTAAATTCAGGGTAGTACTACCCCACCCAACTCCTTTTTATTTAGATCTGCACTCCTTGCCTTTCTTTCCCCCCTGTCTTAATCTGTGTACTTCATTGACTTTATATAATTTATTTGAATGCAAAAAAAGTCTATGGAAAAATTCTAGAGAGAAAACATTCCACATCAGTCTTGCCAAACTCAGCAAATACTGAAATTGAGTGTGTGTGTGAGTATTTTATCATCCAACTGGGGTGTTTTGCTGTTAGGAGGTGGAGCAGAGATTTTTCTTGACTTTTTTGTTTTTGGAAGTGGATGATGTTAATGTCTCATGTTGGTGAATGTATCATGTGGAAAAGAAAGATTTCATCGGCCCTGGCACCTGGCTCTGTCCACCCAAAGGAAGGTTTGAGCAGCTTCCTTTGGACCGGCTGGGCGGTGTTCAGAATGTCCTGTCAGCTGATTGGCTGTCCAGCATGGAGTCCCTCCCACCCTTCCTTTTTATGAAGCTCCGCCTCTTAAACCTCGGCCAACGGGGCCAGGTGGAGTGGATGTTTGCCTTTGGATTGGGGTCGGACTTAGCCTGTTGGCAGTCTAAAGCTGTGTTTGTAGATTTCCTTTTCACAATCAATAAAACCATCATCAACTCAGACTGAAATACTGTTTGGGAGTTATGTGACTACAGTGTGAACAAACTTCCACTGTTGCCCAGGAAAATCTTTTTTTTTTACAGCAGACATAGTAAGTTGTCCTGTGTATTGAATAACATTAATGTTTCTATGGAAGAAACCAGTGAGGAAACATCATGGACCTGGACCTGCAACAACTTAAAATAACTGAGTGGAGCATTGATGTTATTTATTACACCTGTGTTTTTCCATCATGCCACGTCAGTTCATTTGCATATGTTTCCAATGAAAAGGGTCTGTAGGAAAATAGTTTCTACATTCCCACATGTTTCAGCTCGCTAATAACTACCAAGAGCAAGTTTCCATAAAATAAAATAAGTGTTTAAAATGCAAATCAGTGAACAGGACACCCCAGAATTGTTAGCAACAGAAATCCTGTCTGTTAGTGTTTTGAAAATACTGAACACCCTGGACAGCTCCTCAGTGCTTGGCAGTGCTGGGACCAACAGTTAACATCAATTCAATACTTAAGAGGAGTAGTACTCAGTCTGTAAAAGCTTGACCTATTGTAAAGGCCAGGGCATCTCAATGTGTGTGGCACTGATTTAGGTGATTGGTGGTGTAAATCAGTGGAGTACACCAGCTGAACTGAAGGGAGGATGCAGCAGTGATCCAGAAGCCTCCTGAGCTTTTAGTTAAGCAAAAAAAGCAGCATATCTAACAACCACAGACTAATCTGACACCGTGTGAACAGGATGTATCGCTGGAGGTGAATGTGACGAGTGAGTTTAATTGTAAAGTAACTAATAACTATCACTGTCAGATGAAATGATTCTCACTGAAATATAATGAAATATGAGGTAACTAATACAAATACAAATACTCAAGTACAAGTACCCTAGAAGTGTATCTGAATATGTATATATAATCATATCTTTTCCTCCTGAGCTGCAGCCCTACCAGTGGTTGAATAGAATTTGGCACACTTCCCCATGTACCCATGTTTGATTAAGATTTTCCATTCAACATATGAGGAACTTATAAAATATGAATGATAAAGTGTTTTACTATTAAACTAACCTGTAGTGAGTGGAATACCTTAAATTGGCAACACAACGATAAATTTCAACATTAAGAAATAATATTCAGTAATACAATATATTATTAGTGATATAACACCCTGAAACTAACTTTTTTTTCCTTTTGCATAATTGCTATTTACTTTTGCAGCTTTATGTGCTTTACCTCAGCAACATATTGAATGCAGAGTTTTACTTGTAGTGAACTGTACTGTATTTCTACCTTTACTTAAGTTAAAGGTCTGACTACTTCCTTCATCACTGGCTACCTGCTGGATAATCAAATCCGAGGAGATTCACACATCTCTTAAACAGCTTGAAATCAATGTTTTGTTAGTTGAGGAAACGTCAGTTGTAGATAATGGCAGAGTGTTATTCCCACTCCACCCAGCAGGGGGCAGCATGCAATTAAATATTGACGCTATGAGCAGAAGAAGAAGAAAGGCGGAAGTGTGCATGGTGTAAACAAACCAGTCATCCAAGCAGAGCTCTATTGGTGTGTTAAACGGTAATGTTTGTTAAAAGAACAATCTGAGTGTGAACCTTTAACACCATTAATGTAGAAAGTGATGTTTTAGATTTCATTAGAATGGCACGTGTGTGTTAGTGAATAATATTTTTCAGGTTTGACGATATAAGCCTGGCTTCTCCTCTGCTCTGTTATCACTATGAACTAACTTCACTAACACTAGCATGAGTTGTCATTTCATTCACACATCAGTGGGACTTCTAGTCGCTTTCTGTGACCAAGCTAATAGTAATCATCGTGTGTGTACGTTAATGTGAGACTGAGAGCCAGCATGTGTTTTGTGCCGTGTCAGTGAGCGGGGTGTGTGCGGTCACCATGCCTTACCTGGGCAGTGAGGACACGGTGAGGGAGCTGAGGAGAGCTCTGTCCAACCCCAACATCCAGTCTGACCAGCTGCGCTACAGGAACACCATCCTCAAAGTCATCAGGTAGGCCACACACACACACAGTTCTCCACCCTCTGCTACATCCATCACCCACTCATTCCCAGGGGAGAGTGATCCCATGGTAACAATAACGAACAAACACAATCTATTTTAACTAAGAACAGACAGATCATTGGCTTATTCTTGTCTAGACTGAAAACATCATTCAAACATTCATTCACAGTGTAGGCTGGAAAAAGTGTGCAAACCTTGATGAGTCAAAAAAAAATCTTATTGGGGTCAGGAGTTGGAATACCTTATGTACAATCAATGAAGTTTGTTTGTTTTTACCATTCTTCATCTAAAATTTTATTATTTACAGCCCGAGCACCAAACGGTTTGATGACCCTATTGTAATCACTGTTTTTTTTTCTTCATGCAGATGCACAGTAACAGGATAACACTCTAAACTAAGATGTGTTGTACTTAGCTTCCCACACCACTGTGCATAAGTGCAGCTTATCAGTAACACTAACTCAGCCGTAGACTCTTTTGTTGATTTACCTTGGTTATATTTCAGGTGAACCATTCGTAATTGTGTGGAGACCAGCCATCCTCTGTTTTAATAAAATAGTACATTAAATGCAAGTATCTAGGGACATCTTGATTTCCACATCATATTCCACCTTTAGGACCTGAGAGCTTTACTTTAGGTCTGGTTTTGTTCTTCCTGTCACCGTGCACTGTTTATCCTAAGGCCCTGTCTGGACTTCCTCATAGTTACAGAGTGAAATGGTCACATAGCATACTGCCTGTGCTCTCTGTCTTGTCCATGTTTTGTTCACTAAGACACATTCTGTTTTTTCTGTGCCCTATCCTTTGCCCCATTGATGCCTTTCTTTCTCCCCAATTTTCTTCTTTACTTCTCTTCTTCCCCCGCATTTCTTTTCCCTATATCCCTCTATCCCCAACCTTTCCCCTCATTGCCCCACTGCCCCTCACTACCTCTCTCCTTACTCTTTCCCATTTTCTCTTTCTTTTTGCTCTTTGTTTGTCCCCTGTACACACACACACACACACACACACACTCCTTTTTTCTGCCTCTCTTTCTCTGTCTCAGGGCAATGTCACAGGGTGTGGATGTATCAGGCCTGTTCAGTGAAATGGTAAAAGCATGTGCCACAGTAGACATAGTCCAGAAGAAACTGGTCTATGTCTTCCTGTGTTCCTACGCCTCTTTAAACCCAGAGCTGTCTCTGCTGGTCATCAACACACTGAGGAAAGACTGTCAGGATCCAAACCCCATGGTCCGCAGCCTGGCCCTGAGGAACATGACCAACCTCAGGTGAGGTGCCACACGTATTGGCCTCATTACAAGCCGTCACATCAGCCTGTGGTTGCTGGAATAATTAGACCTCTGCTTGTGTGTCTGTGCATCCCAGGTTACCCAGTCTGGTGGAGTATGTGGAGCAGCCTCTCACAGCAGGACTGAGGGACAGAGCAGCTTGTGTGCGACGAGTGGCTGTACTTGGCTTCGCCAAACTACACAATCTCCAAACCAACTCTGAGATTGGTAAGGTCAATGGATGGCTCCACTGTCTCTGTTTTATGTCTCCCCACCGACAACAGCTGTGGCTGGATGCACATGTTTTCATGTTGTCCATCCGTCCATCCGTCCCATTCTTGTGAACATGATATGTCAGTAACACCTTGAGGAAATTTCTTCAAATTTAACTTAAAACTTAAAATTTCACACCCTAACTGCAAATGGACAGGTGGGCATACAACTGCAGGCCAGTAATTCTAGTTCTTTCCTATTTCCAGTCTCTCTCAGTCACTGTCACTCAGTGACAGATTTGGGGCTGCACCTGATTCTAAGGTGCATGAAAAAGAGAGAAATATTTGAGAGAAACTTGAACTGTGGACTTTATCAGGATCATCAGATGACACGTTGATAACAAGTCTTTTTATGGACAGCCTTAGAGTGATGTGAGATGCATGTGGACAGAAGTGTTAGAAAACAAACCAGAATGACTGAGTGCTTATGAGGAGATCAACATGAGGCGCCTTAAACTGCACAGGTTGTAAAAGTAATGGGTGAAAACTGTTCAGTATCTTAACAAGGAAACCTTCCTGTTCAGAATGTAGAATTAGCAATGAGCATGTAGTGATCTGTTCAGAGTGCTGGAGGTGACACAAAGGGGTGAGAATGACCTGAAACCTCCAATATGATGAGCTCTAGTGGCATCAACAGGATTTCTTCAACACAGCAGCTGGACTACAGGTGTAGTTTAAAATCTAATTTAAAAAGGTTACCATATTTTATAGAAGTTAACTTCGTGTCCTTTTAATAAAAAAATATTTTGTGTAATTTTCAGTACATCATTCTTTCTTCTCTTCCAATTTCTAGTGGTAGAAACTGGTGTGTGCTTCCTCCAGGCTACATTAGCCGCTACCAGCATAAGACATGAACCTACAGATGTGGACAAATTTGTCGGTACCCCTTCATGAAAAAGAAGAATCCACAATTATCTCTGAAATAATTTGAGACTGACAAAAATGAATGGCATCAGTCATTGTTTATTCTCATGTTTAACACAAATCAGACATTGCTTTTGATTTTTGGTTCAACTGAATATTTAGATAATAAACCAAATGAAAATGACATGGACAAAAAAGATGGAACCCTTAACTTAACATTTTGTTGCACAACCTTTAGCAGTAATCACTGCCAACAAGCCACCGCAGTAGTTGTCTGAGGTTTGAAGGGTGTCCTCTGCACACTGCATTTTTCAGATCCTTTCATGATGTTCAACAGGATTAAGATCAGGGCTCGTAGAGGGCCATTTAAGAATAGTCCAAAGTTTTCTCCAGCTATTCTTGAGTGCTTTTAGCAGCGTGTTTTGGGTCGTTATCCTGTTGGAGGAAAGGCTGAGCTTTCTGACACTGGGCAGTATGTTTCTCTCCTGAATGCCTTGATAGGCTTGAGCCTTCATTGTGCCCTGCACAGATTCAAGGCCCCCTGTGTCAGACACAGCAAAGCAGCCCCAAAACATGACTGAGCCTCCTGCGTGTTTCACAACGTATGGTGATCTTTTCTTTTAAAGCTTCATTTTTCTCCCAGAAACATTTTAGCTTGTCAACATGCATTTTAGCAAATTCCAGTCTGGCTTTTTATGTTTTTTTTTTCAATAATGGAGTTCTCCTGGGTCTCCTTCCATGGAGCCCATTGTTGTCTAAAAGGTGACGGATGGTGTGATCAGATAGTGGTGAACCTTGACCTTGGAGTTCAGCTTGAATGGCTTTAGATGTTTTCCTTCTCTTTGTCTACCATCTGCACTATCGCTCTGATCAACCTGGGGTTGCATTTCTTCTTTCTTCTTCTGCAGCCACGTCCTGGGAGGCTGACTACACTCTCATGGACCTTATACTTTTTAATAATGTTTGTAACTGTCGTCATAGAAACATCAAGCTGCTTGGAGATGGTCTTTACCTTTAAGATGCTTATCTACAGTTTTCTTTCTGAGCTCCTCAGACAACTCTCTCCTTTGCTCTCTCTGGTCCATGGTCAGTGTGGTGCACACAATGATACCAAACTACACAGTGGCACGTTTTCTCTCTTTAAATACTGACTGGCTGATAAAAAGACTGAAGACACCTGTGACGCTAACTAAGGTGAAACAGTTAGTTTGAAACATGATTTATAGTCTTGTTTATAAGGTACCAACAAATCTGTCCAGGCTAGTTTCAGCATATCTTGGTGAAATAAACAATAAATCATTTCTTTTCAGAATTTTATCAGTTTTCTCTTTCACATACTAAAGGCAGGCAGGAATATATGAGACTGTTGCTTTTAATTTAATCACTTTTCAGGAGGAATGAAGCATTGTTTCTATACGCTGTAAGGGCACCAACAAATTTGTCTACGCATGTATGTACACTGCATTGTGGGTAATGCAGACTTTCAGATGGAAGAAGAATGTGTGGAATAAAAAAGACAGTATCCATGAAACCAGTGCACTGACTGATCTTATGTATGATCCTCCCAGATGCTGCAGTGGTGAACGAGCTGTACAGCCTGCTGAGGGACCCAGACCCGGTGGTAATGGTGAACTGCCTCCGAGCCCTGGAGGAGATCCTGAAGGAGGAGGGAGGAGTTGCTATTAACAAACCTATCACCCATCACCTCCTCAACAGGTTGGCCCAGAATGACAGCATCAGAGAATCATGTCCTGAAATGGTTGTTGAAGTGAAGTTTATACGCAATATGTAGTTTGGTTGGGTGTTAAGGTTGATAAATAAAGATAATGTTACAGGTGGACTGGGAGAATAAAATGACTACTAAATACTGGATTTAAATGGTCACTCAAAGTCAGAGGCAGTTGGCATTTTGGCACACATCCAAACTTCTATGCAGCAGTTATAATCTTCTACATATTAGTTGGCAGTGCTTGCTCGCTTTTATTCCTTGTCTGATCTGAGGAGAAGTAGAATGTGACATAACCTTTTGCCATATTGTAACCCTGCTCTGTGCTATCGGAGAGTTAAGCTTGTACGTACAAAGTGTTGTCTCTGTATATAACCATCAGCCATTCATCTACAGAGGTTTAATCAAATCAGAATAGCCAAATTGCTTCCTAGTGCTTCCTGACAGATGTCTCTCTAAGCCAGTGTTACCAGTGAAGCATTTAGAGTGTTCTAAATGTGATTCACATCAGCCTGCAGTATAAAACTACAGGCTGTAAAATTCCAGGAAATTGCTATTTTCTTGGGGATATTTTGTGTGTGTTATATAATGTAGAGTAACTATTTTCCAGCTTTTCATTTAAGTTAGGTTAATAAATATAAAAGACAGAATTTGCTGAGGCCAGGATGATATACAGACAGTGGATATATTTACTCAGGCAATGCACTTGAAAGAAATATATTCATTTGCTTTGTTACTGTGACTAAGATTAGCTTAGCATTAAGAGTGGAAGCAGGGTAAACAGCCAGCCTGGCTCTATCCAAAGGTAAAAAACATAAACCTACTCTAAATGTAGCTATATAACTCTATACTTGTTTAAACCAATCAAAAAAAAAAAAAAACACATTGGAAAAACAGTTTATGACATAACCCCTGTGCTTTTTTTGAGGGGTTATGTGCTGAACTATTTATCGGCTGCAAGCAGTGACTTCCTTAGCTAACCTAGGCTAACTGTCTCCCATGTCTAGCTTCATGTTTCATGGACAAACATGAAAGTGGTATTAGTCTTTTCATCAAATTCTTGGAAATTAAGCAAATAAATGTATGTCACATAATTTCTATCAATTCCTTTGAAGGACATGGCTTGTGATATTCTGTATTTTGTTGTAGCAATTCACTGTTATACTTTTAGCTCATCATTTTTCTACTGACAAAGTGAGCAGATATTGGCGTATTCAGCATTTTGCTCAACAATACTTCATTAGCTTTCACGACTACAAGTCTGTGTGTGTCTGTCCTCACAGGCTGAAGGAGTGTGACGTTTGGGGTCAGTGCGAGGTGCTCAGAATCCTCCAGCGCTACCGGCCTCAGTCGGAGGATGAGCTCTTCGACATCCTGTCCCTGCTGGATGCATCCCTGGTGAGCCCCCACCCCCCAGTCATGGCTGCCACCCTCAGCCTCTTCCTTAGCCTCTGTTCTGGCCTCCCTGCCGTCAGCCTGGCGGCCTTGGAGCGGGTACGTGGACCCCTGCTGGCCGCCTGTGGGAGCATGTCCAGGGAGATGAGGTTCACTGCCCTCTGCCACATTCAGGTCAGTGTGAATAATTCAAGTTTGGAGGTAGAGGCTGTGAAAGTATGTGTTCAGCGGTATCTGCACATGACAATAATGCAGCATTTTATACTGAAGATTTCTGCTGACCTCTGTCACACCTTGACCACTGCAACCTTGTTGCTCCATTAGAGAAGATATATATGTGTTCTGCCAGAAAGTGTTTTATCTACAGCCAATTAACAAGGCCATCTCCTAAATGTTAGCAAGTCATCATGACTTGCATGTGTATATTTAAAGATGATCATTGTGTCCAGCCAGATATATCCTATACATATATATATATATATCCACACACACACACACACACACACACACACACACACACACAAATATATATATATATATATATATATATATATATATATACTGATTAATACTGATTAATAATTGGTCAGCAAGTAATACTTTGATATATGTCCCACAGTTCATATGCACATGAAAATATGTACCTACCAAGCCATACATTTACATGTGCTTACTCCTACCTTACCTAGTTAGGTCATAACTATCACACCCAATGGTCACATCCAAATGAGTTCAGCATTGAATACCATTTATAGAGCTGTCCCTGAATGCCTGTCACATCATATCATACAAACACTTTTTTTCTCCAGCCCTTTACAAATACAATAGAAGGCACTGCTCTTAATTCTGGACTAAATCCAACCTTAGTAAGAAGTATGCAGAGTGAACTGGGTACAGTATATACTATGCTGTATTATGTTGGTACACTCACAGTTGAAAGCCATCTTAAAGTAGCCACCGCCTTGCAGATCATCAGGAGAACATCTCCAGCAACTAACTCCATATTAACCATGACACCTCAATCATTATTAGTCTAACGTGAATTTGTTATTGACTCCATCCTCTGTATCCTTGTTGTAAAAAACAGTTACCATATATGCTACTATTGTATCAGTTATTATTATGTATTGTTGTTGCTATGTCTCTCTAATTTCTCTTTTTTGTCATTCTTTGATAAATAACTATAAAAAATGAAGATGAAGTGTGTACATAAGAAACATAATACTGATGACACAATGCAAATCTAAAAACATTTTATTTTGTTTGACAAGACAACATGGTTTGCATGAGAAAGCCATATCTTTTGTGTGTGTGTGTGTGTGTTGGTGTGGTCTGCGTGTAGACATACAAATTATATTTACAGCATCACTGTTTTCTCTAGTTCATTAGTTTATCTGTAAGTGGAAATCTCTTGTCACATGGGTGTGTGGACACATTTTGAGAAATCAAAGTGTGACTTTGTTCTCCTCTAGTTGCTGTTGCGTTCTGTCCCTGGCCTGATGGGGGTGCACTACAAGCGTTTTTTTTGTGGCTATGCTGAGCCAGCCTACATCAAGCAAAGGAAGATGCAGGTGAGGCCTGTTGGACACAGTCTTGCATTTCTGCAGTCAGATAGGTATTTATTGTGACCTGTCTCATTTCTTATTCTATAATCTCTTGTTCTTTTTTTAATATCAGTACAGTAATGCTGCAGTTTTTTGTTTTGTACTTAAATTTACATTCTTCTAACTGGAACCAGAGTCACAACAACTGAGGCCATAAACGTCCCTCTTTAACAGACTGTACAGCATTCTTCCATTTAATTTGCAGCTAAAAGCTTTAAACAGAGATTTTTGCCCTGAAAATTCCATTGCCAGTGTCTATTGAATTCAGTTCAATTCAATTTTATTTATATAACGCAAGTCTAGACCGTCCTCTTTATATTATTATATTTACGGCTAGAGAACCAACAATTCCCACCATGAGCAGTACTAGGCAACAGCGGAGAGGAAAAACTTCCTTTTAAGAGACAGAAACCTCGAGCAGAACTAGTCTCAGGGTGGGCAGCCATCTGCCTCGACCAGTTGGGTTGAGAAAGGGTGGGGGCTTATAGTTAGCTAACCCTAACTATAAGCTTTATCAAAGAGGAAAGTTTTAAGCCGACTCTTAAAGATACAGAGGGTGTCTGCCTCCTGGACCCAAACTGGGAGAAGGTTCCACAGTAGAGGAGCCTGATAACTGAAGGCTCTGCCTCCTATTCTACTGCTGGAAACTCTGGGAACCACCAGTAAACCAGCATTCTGGGAGCTATATGTTCTAGTGGGATTGTAGGGGACTATGATATCCTGACCATTAATGTCCCTAAGGCATGCCTAAAGTTTAGCTAACTGATTGGTTTCATTAGGCTTCAGTGACATATAAAACTCTGTATCATCTGCATAACAATGGAAGTTTATGGAGTAATTCCTGATAATGTTGCTCAAGGGAAGCATATACCAAGTGAAGAGGATTGGTCCAAGCACTGACCCTTGTGGAACTCCATGTCTAACTTTTGTGTACATGGAGGAGTAGTTGTTAACATGTACAAACTGAAGCCTATCAGATAGATAGGACTTAAACCAGTTTGGTGTTCAGTTCCTTTAATACCAATAAAGTGCTCCAGTCTCTGTAAAAGGATGTGATAGTCAATCGTATCAAAAGCAGCACTGAGATCTAACAAGACAAGTTCAGAGACAAGTCTGTTGTCTGATGCAATTAGATCATTAGTAACTTTTACAAGTGCTGTCTCTGTGCTATGATGAACTATTTTGCAACTGCTTTCTCTGGGATCTTGGAAAAAAAGGGGAGGTTAGATATAGGTCTGTAGTTGTATAATATGTCTGGATCCAGAGTAGACTTTCAGAAGATTGATTACAGCTACTTTATAAGACCGTGGCACATAGCCTGTTAATAAAAATGGATTTAACATATCCAGTACAGACTTGCAAATTTAAGGCAAAGCTTCCTTAAGCAGCCTAGTTGGGATGGGTCTAAAAGACAGGTTAAAGGTTTGGACGAAGGTGTCTATAGGTAAGAAAGAGGAGTTGGTAGCCTCAAGTTCATGGTTTACTCTGTTCTGTCCTTTTTAATTTATGAGTTAAAATGTGTGATGCTTTCACATAGTTTGGACCATTTGACTTTGACCGAAAAAATTATACATTACTGGTCCAGTTTCTGATCACACTATTACAAACAAACTAACAGGAATAGATGTGAAGTCAAAGGCTTACAGGAAATTGACTGGTGGTGACTGTGACTGATGTTATTTTACATAATCAGTGACATACCAACCCACACGGGGGGAATCAAATTCTGGTAACATGACAGCAGCACTTTAATTCTTTCAATGTGTACTACATTTATGGTCTCTGGTGTCACAAAGAGATCAGGGAGAAATAACTGATAATGAACCTTAGGCGGGGAGGCTGAGCAGTTTGATGCCGCCCCTCCCCCGATAATTGGAGCACACCCTCCGCTCCCCCTTTTTAAAAATGGGGACCACCACCCTGGTCTGCCACTTCAGGTACTGTCCCCAACCTCCACGCAACACTGAAGAGTGGTGTCAACCACGAAAACCCTACAGTGTCAGCATCTCAGAGCGAATCTTATCCACACCTGGCACTTTGCCACTTGATAGTTTCTTAACTACCTCAGCGACCTTTGCCAAGTATATAGGTGAAGCTTCCCCTGAGTCATCAGACTCTGCCTCCTCCACAGAGGACCTATTGGCCTCAAAGTGTTCTCGGAGGAGGTTGGGGACATGTGGGCATCTTCAAAGCCTCCATTGCAGACACGGCAGGCAGGAGCTGTGGTCAGAACGTTGTCAGGGCTTGTAGAGGCAGCAACCTGAGAACCCACTGTTTGGACACCAGCGGTGAGGGAAGCCGTCAGGCTGAAGAAAAGGCCTTTATGTAAATATATACATCACTCATAAAGATAAATTACATTTACATTTAAATTGTCATTTACTCATTTGACAGACACAATTGTAATATTGTTTTCTGAAATGTAGAATTTTTATATAAATTAGTTAAACCACTTGCCTGGATAGTCAGGCGGAACCACAGCAGGCTAGTACTTGACTTAGTTAATATGCTGACAAAATGGTAGCAGCTGATTCAGTCACTCCCGCAATGCTCAGTAAAGAGCTCAGAAAGGTCCAAAAAGTATATGACAGATGAGCACGATCCTTACTAGACATACGAGACTAAAAGTCACAAGATGTCTTGGCCTCTGCTGCTTTGATTTTGACCCACTGTTTTAATCTTTGACTTTATGTAGGTGCTGTACTAAATTACTGGAGTATCCACAGTTTCTACCCAGTACCAGTATTAGCAGTAACAGTCCAGCACTTTTAACTATGGTAAAGCTAGTGCTGTTGTGTTTGCAGGTACTGGTGGAGCTGGTAAATGACGAGAATGTAGCAATGTTACTGGATGAGCTGAGAGGATACTGCACTGATGTCAACACTGACACAGCCCAGTCTGCAATATCAGCCATAGGTAAACACACACACACTCTCCTATTATTAAGTGGCAGTATAATGCATTGACCATGCACACACTCTCTTATTCTCTACATCTTCATCACAAGATAAACACATCCACTGTAGAAATATTGTATCTAATATCATCATGTTCATTCTGACAGGAAGGCTAGTTTTTATGTGCTCCTATTCCTTTGATCTGACACTTTATTACCACATGTTAAAGCTCAGGCAGATTAGGAGTCAGACTATGTTTCTATAGCAATATCACCCAGCTCTGTCCAGTCCAAATGGTGCATGTCCATTCATTTCCTTTTTAATGCCACTTCCCAAGGTTAACACTGTCCTCATCACACTTGTTTGAAAGTAACTAGAGGGTGATAAGGATAACACTGTGGACCTTCAGACTAAATGTCTGGTTTTTCTTTAAGGACTCATAGGAGTTTAAAGGCAGGATGTGAAATATAAAATATATAAATATATACATAACACTGACTTGACTTGAATATGTGTTGCATTTAGAGTGCTGAAGAAATGAAATTTTTAAAAATGTAATTATCCAGTGGTGTGTGCGATTTCCTGTGGTTAAAATCCTTCTCTCTAATTTGGCAGCTTCACTTATGTTTTGTGTTATCCTGTGTTATGGACTGAGTGCAGGTCATATTGGACGGAGCTACAGCGACAGATGTCTAGAGATCCTCACCGGACTGCTCGGCCTCAAACAGGAGCACATCACTTCTGGTAAAACCTGTTTCCCCCATCCATACATACTGCATTCATACTGTAGTCTGTTGGTATGCGGCTGTGTGTTTTGAGGTGACACAGCTGTCATATTCACTGTAGTGTACTGAACTGGTTAGTGAGTGAATGATTCATTGAATTATTTACATTTTAGGAGGAAGGGTGTCTCTGTCTCAGCCACACTTGTCAAATACTGGCTACATGTTCTGTTATCTTTCAGTTGCCATGACAGCTAAGAGATATTTTGCCAACTCATAATCTCAGTTTAAGGACAGATAACAGTGTAATCTACGTGGGCTTTAAATAGTTTCAAATAGGTTTCCTTACATTGTATTATAACTTAGTTTTCTCTGATTGCTACTATTGTCATGGTGGATTTAAGGTGCTTAAAAAATTGAGTACTCTCTTTTGGATGTTAATTATCAGCCTAATTCTGCCTGGCAGGCATTTGTCTGTGTTTTTCTTTGTACTTGTAAAATGCATCTACAGAATTCTGCATGTAGAGATTCTGTTGGGTGTTTATCCCAACAGGTATAGGATAACACCATCAAATGTTTTAAGACAGATTTTAATTGGAATTTTCTCTTAATTACATTCAGAGCACTTAGAGCTTTTTCTCTTAGCACATTCACCGTTGAAACATCCTGATGTTGTGTTCAGTGATTTCATTGTTTATGATGAGCTGGTATATGTTTTCTCTCTCCCACTCTCTCTTTCTCTCTCCCCTCCCTGTTCCACCCTGACTCTTTAGCTGTGGTGCAGACAATGCGTGACCTGGTCTGGGTGTGTCCTCAGTGTAGCGACACAGTGTGTTTGGCTCTCGAGGGCTGTGAGGAGTCACTGCAGGATAGCCAGGTCAGGCCCAAGCCAACACTGCTGCCACACCTACATACTGCCTGAATGTAAAAATGCCACCATGTTATAACATTGAACATTCACATCCCCATCTGTATTGAATTATAGTATTCATATAGAAGGACGTTTTTCATTTTTCATCCCTTTCAGTGACATTGTGCAGGTTTAGCACAACACAGTCATTCTGCTGGTTGGCTGAACTGAACTGAAGTATATCAGTATAACTGAAGTATTTTTTCATGCTGGAGGTGAAGAGAGGATCCTTAAGTTCTGTCTAAAACTTAACGCCACATTAGATCCATACTGACACTCACTCACAAGTTTAAACTTTAAAATATGAAAGAAAACCAGCAGTGGCGGAAGTACTCAGATATTTCCTGTGCAAGTTTCAATACCACCACATAGTACTCGCATGCACTCTGTAAAACATTTTAAAAATACAAAAGTATCAAGCATTAGTATCAAGATATGCTTGAAGTACTCGAGTAAAAGTACTTGGTTACTTTCCACCACTGCTCCTTGGGTCCCTGGACCTGTGCTCAATTGGCCTGTTTGGTAATTCAACCATGATTACATGCATAGTGCTACTGAAATAGTGTATGTGGTTAAGCATGTTTGCCAGCCTACAGGTTAATGAGGAAGTAGGATTATAGTGCACGAATAGACAAACATAACACCAGGGGTGTTAGTTGTAACCCAGAAGCTGTTTCCTGTGAACTAAAAATTATATATTCTTTCCTCCACCACCACCACTAAGCACATCTCTGTTTGTGTATGAAAAAACCACATTTGCATTTGGTTTACCTTTTCTTCACATTTGCAAACTTGAATTTCTCATGCAGAGTGATATACAACAACAGGCTTTGGAATTATAAGTGAAAGTCATTTCATAAAGTCAAAATCTTATTTACCCTTATTTGAGCCCCAGCCCCAGCCCCTACCCCACACAGACACACATCCAATCATTTTTTCAAATTTCCAAAAATCCACAATCCAACAAGTACACCCACTTCATCGTAATTAGCCAGATGTGTGGAGGTGAGAAAATAGGCCACTTCTCCCTCAAGCTCTCTTTTTTCCATTCTTCATACAACTATTTCACGATTGAGTGCTATGTCTTTGCCAAAAGACTCTTTGATTTACAGGAACCACTGTCCCTATTTGCACATTATTAGCAATGGCTCAGAGAGGGAACAGCTGTGGTTGAGTGAGATAGAGAGTGAATGAAAAGAGGGAGTGGTGTTAGCAAGAACAAAGCAGGGCTTCAGAGAATTATAATTGTATTACCCGATTGTAAGTACAAAAAATACAGGTAGAGGACAGGGTCTCTGCAGGTAAATACGTACACCGCCACGCATTTCTAGTGGGTCATAGTCGATGATTGAGAGGAATCACTTTTGTATGAGTGTACATTGTTTTTTAGAGAAATCCTTTTAACTTTACCCTTTAACTTTAGTGTCATCCTCTGCTCATTCGCCTCCTCCATTAGGGCAGACAGGCCTTGTTGTGGTTGCTGGGTGTGTACGGGGAGCGAGTCTCCTGTGCTCCCTACACCTTGGAGGTGTTCATTGATGGAGTTAGGAGCGAGACCTCTCTGGGAGTGAAAATGGAGCTGCTAACGGCCACCATGAGGCTGTTTTTGTGCCGGCCTGCTGAGACACAAGACATGCTTGGAAGACTTCTGCACTACTGCATAGGTAGGAGTGTGTGTGTGTATGTGTGTGTGAGTGTGAGTGAGTGAGTGAGTGAAAGTGAGAGATGTCATCGTTAACACTCTTGTGTTTTCCAGAGGAGGAAACAGACATGTGTGTACGTGACCAGGCACTTCTCTACTATCGCCTACTGCATTGTGGGATAGAAGAGACACGGAAAGTCCTCCACGGTCGGAGGTCAGACCCTTCCTTGGGTGTTCTGATTGGCCGCCCCGCAGAGCCCATCAGCCAGTGGGCATGCAGCTTTAACACTCTGGAGCCTCTCAGGCAGGGCACCATAGAGACAGAGTCAGCCAGCAGAGGAAGCCCTGAACATGTGACCTTTGACCCCAAGCCGAACACTGACCTCTCAGACACACTGAACTATAGCCACATTGAGAAGGTTCATTCAGGTAAGTGAGGACATTAGTAGTATTATAAATGGCAAGCCCAAAAGGCCATCAGTAAAGGTGTCATACAGTATTTACCAGAATGAAGAAAATCTTTTTATAGTATTTCTGCAAATTTCTCTCAGACTTTGTTATATAACTTTGTCATGTTACCATGAGACTCACTCAGCCCTACAGACCTTCACCTAGCAGGGACTGTAACTGATAACTGACTGTCAGAAAAAACTCCTCAGTCTGATTTTTTTCTTCTTGCTAATGGAAAGCAAAAGCCCTCTTCTTAGACTGAACGCCGCTGCTATCTAAGAGAATGATGGTGTAAATTAAGACTGATAAACTACAGTCGTGGCCAAAAGTGTTGAGAATGACACAAATATTACATTTTCACAAGGTCTGCTGCTTCAGCGTTTTTAGGTGTTTTTGTCAGATGTTTCTATGGTATACTGAAATATAATTACAAGCATTTCATAAGTATCGAAAGCTAAGCTTTTATTGACAATTACACTGATTTCATGCAAGTCAATATTTGCAGTGTTGACCCTTCTTTTTCAAGACCTGGCGCTTGCTGGACTTTCTTGGGCGCCCTGGAGCCTGTTTTGGACCTCTCTCCTTGAAGTTCTTGATAATCCGATAGATGGTTGACTGAGGTGCAATCTTACTAGCTGCTATAAACTTCCCTGTTAGGCCCTTTTTGTGCAATGCAATGATGACTGCACGTGTTTCCTTGGAGGTAACCATGGTTAACAGAAGAGGAACAATGATGTCAAGCACCATCCTCCTTTTAAAGTGTCCAGTCTGTTATTCTAACTCAATCATGACAGATTGATCGCCAGCCTTGTCCTCATCAACACCCACACCTGTGTTAATGGAGGAATCATTGAAATGATGTTAGCTGGTCCTTTTGTTGCAGGGCTGAAATGCAGTGGAAATGTTTTTTTGGGGATAAAGTTCATTTTCAAGGCAAAGAGGGACTTTGCAATTAATTGCAGTTGAGCTGATCACTCCTCACATTCTGGAGTATATGCAAATTGCCATTATAAAAACTGAAGCAACAGACTTTGTGAAAATGTAATATTTGTGTCATTCTCAAAACTTTTGGCCACGACTGTACACAGCCAATCAGATTCTAATTTACAGTTAGTGGGAGTATTCTTTAACTTAATTGGCTCAGCAATTTACCTTTGCGTGGGATATTCAGTCTTTTGGCAACTTTTGAAAAAGCAGTTGTAGATAGCATGCTATCTTGCCTTCCCCACTTTTCCTTGCTAGCTGGTTAGTGGTAGATATGGCAGACAGAGGCAGTGAGTGGATGTTGTGTTTTAGAGTACCTGCATTAGATATGCACTTCTGTCTTGCCGGAGTGGGTGAGTTAAGTCACAATATTGAGAGGGACAGGATCTACTTTGATGCCATCTGTAGTGCACCAAACAGAAGAACAACAAAGGGTGCAGCAGGAGACTTCCTCAACCCAGGATAATCCAACAACATTCTTGATGATATTCTTTCACTGATAAGGGACCAATTCAAAGACCACAATAAGTATGAGTTTCTCTCCTTTCAGAATCCATAGCTGTGTCTTCATCTGTATGATTTAATGAAGCAGAGCTCCAACTGGAGCTATAGCCACTGGCTGTAACCTTAGCTTGAGTTGGCACAAATGTCCACAAGGACTCAGGCCATAACTTTAACCTTAATTTTTTGGCCATAACTGAAGAATTCACATCATAATTATGACCAAATTTAACATAAATGTTTAACAGGATGAGATGATGAAGTGATGATATATTTTTTTTATCCAAAATGTCAAATGTCAACTTCACTGTGACATCGTGAATCAGGTTCTGGCCATTCACTGGAATCATCCATGTCAGTTTTTAGTGATAACTAGATAAGATTAATGAATGAATTATAAAATATAAACATCTGGTAAGGAACAAACAACACACCCCACGACATACAGTGAAATATAATGACATATAATAAAATAGAAAAAAGGCAAGTGTATTTAATTAGAGTTTTTCAAAAAATATGCTTTAATTAAATTCTTTCAAAAGTTCTCACTACATACTGTATATTATATGAGTATGGACAGATTGGTTGGTGGAGGCAAGTAACCACAATGCAGTAATTCTAGTTTGACGCTGTCATTAAATCATATGTTGTAGCATTGTGGTCGTAGTCCTAGTGATGGTGTTGCACTACATTGTATTGAGAGGTGTGTCCCCCTCGTGTGTAAATGGGAAGGATTTACAGTACAAAACCATTTTTAACTATGACCTCAGTGATAAACATGTAATTGAATTTCAACAACAAAAACTGAACATGATAAACTTCTACAGGTAATCAATTTTAAGGAATATACAACAGAGCTGTTGAATTGAGTAGCAATAGACTGTACAAGTGTATCTAATAAAGTGGCCACTAAGTGTATATATGTCACAAACAACCTGTAATGTTGCTGTAACTCTTACACAGTGGTGTAGTTGCATGACATTTAGAGCAGTTGTTGAAGTCACTTTTCTCGGTGGTGATTAAGGTGCCGTGCAGTCTGGTTTTACTGCCTCACAGAAAAAGAACATGACTAATATACCTGCAGGATAGTGAGTTTCACTGATTCACTGACGTCTTTGAAAGCTGCTGGTATTTCTGATTTTCGTAACTTGTTTTTTGCCCTTTACTTTCTCTGCAGCAGCAGAAGTCCTCACCTAATTCCAGCGCTGATGAGTGACGTGAAGAACTGCAGCTGTAGAACCAATGAAGCTTTGTGCCCTAGCCAAAATTTACAGTGTTGTTACCATAATTGTAACCACTGAGTATTTTTAAATGATGCTATCCTAAGTTGATGGTTGCTATGCAGTAGGTACTGATACTTTGCCACACTTTCTGTAGAATGCCTTCAGGAGAACACATTTTATTGTGTTACAAATATAATTTGAATTTATAATTTTGTTTATATATATATATATATATATGTGTGTGTGTGTGTGTGTGTGTGTGTGTGTGTATAGGCGTCCAGGCTACACGCAACAAGAAGTAATGACAAAGCAAAAGCACGTTTTTACTAAATGGGTAAAATGGGTAATTCTAAATGGGGACTGAGCTGAGGTGCATCCTGCTCACCTTGATTATCCTTGAGATACATCTAGGACTTGATGCAGGAAATTCAATAGATTGGACATGATTTAGAAAAGCCCACATCTTTGTATGTCCCCATAATTTATAGTGCATGTCAGATCAAAAACAGCAGGTTCCATCACTGGACAAACTCAGTAACCTCAAACTCAGGGAAGTGACAAAGCACTCAGTGGCCACTGTAACAGAGCTTCAGAGGCCTACTGCAGAGATACTTCAACATTTTGGGAAATAAACACATTCAGTTTCTTGAAAAATTGATACCACTGTCATGTCATGCATTCAGGTCAGAGACTGACTCAGGAAGTCCTGAAGCTGTAATTGCTTCCTAAGTAAAAACTGTGAATGCTAATGACAGATGTCAGTTTTCGATATTTGACAAATGTAAAAAAAAAAAAAAAATGTATGAATGCATACATGGAAGGTATGTAGTATGTATCCGTGGACTTCTTCCTGCGTAATGTAACCTAAGCAACACAGACCAGAAAAAAATCTTCGTTAGATGCAGTGGACATCAGTTGATAGATCAGTCAATTACTCTAGCTTGATGGTCCATTGCACTAAATTTATGATTAAGGGAAACCCTTTCCCTCTGAGAACATGTGGAAATCTCTTTTAGAGATAAAAGACTACAGCACAGTAATGTGCTACAGGTCTGAAAGGATCGAGCTTACATACTAATTTGTGTTATTTTGGCCAAAGACAGAGAGATTTCTTTTTAAGATTAGGCTCCATTTCTGGGAATGCAGTGCCATTTTAAATGGCGGATCTCTTCTTTTGGCACTCATCCTAACTCCTTATCTCCCTCCCACTTCAACCTTATCCTCACTCTCTGTCCTTCTGTCCATCATTTGGCTCCCCATTGTTGCATCTTTATCCTCCTTCTCTTCTTTCCCCATTTTCCCTCCCTGCATCCTCCCCTTCTTACTCTCTTTGTCCTCACGTGTCCTCTCCAGGCTCAGACAGTACCACTCAGCGTACAGACTCCTCCGCTGATATCCTGGCTTCCAACATCACTGTCCCCCTCAGTTTGTCCCTCTCCCCGGCTCTCAGCCCAGAGGAGTTTGAGCACTTGTGGCTACAGCAACAGGCTTTGCATGCTGAGCAAGGTAATTAAATTTTGTGTTTGTGGTTGGCAGGAGCAAACAAGCCTACTGAAAATTTGTAAAATGGTGTGAAATTTCCCGGGTTTATTCAGGCAGATTAAGATTTTTACACACAAAATACATGAATGACCTATTCCAGGAGGAATCATCAGGAGGCAGGTCAGGCAGGTCACCCGCCTAGAAAGACATGCATGTCAATGGGATCTGCAACCTAAGAATATGTTAAGTGATCCACCAGGTATTTTCCCCAACTTCTTGATAGTGGTTGGTCTCAACATCCTCACAGTTTCTCAGGCATGTATGGCTAATCATTCGTACATATTTTGTAATGTAAGAGTAATGTGCCTCAAGATCACTTCCATTGTGATCTGGCCCTATATGAATAAAATGGACTTGACTTGGAAAAAAAACAAACACCATTTTTCCAACAAAATTCACAGCCATTTGTAGAAGAAGTAAAAAAAAAAAAAAAAGTTTCTCACTTTTGAATGGATAATTTATCAGTTCATTCTTTCTCCCGTCTCTCTGACAGAATTTATGGTAGCTCCTCTACCAACAAGTATGAGCCTGTACAATAAATTGTATTATTCAGTTTGGTTCTGTATTTGTATCTTGTGCTTCTCCGCATTTTTTTCTTAACTGTGTTAAGCGTAATTGCACATATCTGAAAAAAATCACGCTCCTCGAAATTGCATTAAAAGGTTTTTTTCCATAAACATAACATAACATCAAACCAGGTAAGCAAAGCTAAAAGAGACAGAAGGGCTCCAGTGGTCCTAATAGGAATTGGCTAATTTATCATCCCCAGTCACTGTTTACACAGTGGCAAGAAAAAATATGTGAAGCCTTTGGATTTACATGGTTTTCGTGGTTTAAGTCAAATTAATGAAAAATTATTTTGAAGAGCAAAAACAACTAAAAGACTTTTTCCCCAGTGGAAATCCCAGTTTTGTCTCTAAGCTTTTTTTTCCCATTTGCATGTTTTTGTATAAAAATATGGTAACAATAATAGTTCAGAATGATGTTAAATCTGACACAAACATAGGGAGAACACTGGTTTGATCATAAAATGTGCATGCAAGAGGCGACAAACAGATGTGCTTAAGCTAATGTCACACAAACAATTAAAACTGTTTGTGTCCTTACTGAACACACATAAAAAATTCAGCAGCTGGATAGTTTAGAATTTCTTTGACGTTGTTGCTCTAGCTAAGAGGTGTCAACTGGCTAATTATGGCAGTGGTTGAACTTGCTAGCACAGGCAAACTACATGTGATTGGCTGAAAGGTGAGAGAGCTATGACAACACTGCTATCATGAAAACATTATAAAAGAGACATAACTTGAATACATTTCTACTACAAAATAAGATGAAGTTGTGTGAAAGTCAGTCATTAAAATAAGTATAACATTTTATGTGGAGTTGAGTTTATGAATTAAAAAAAAATATATATTTCACAAATAACAGTTGCATGTATATATTTTCAATGGTGTGAAATAATTGTATAATGTGAACATTTAATATTGAACACTTTGGATTGAACACTGTTTCATGAAGAAATGCCCCAGTGGACACTGCAAGTGTTTCTTGACTTTTATAAGCCTCTGGTAATGACTTTGCTCCTTGTTTTGTTATGGATAGATCCTGAGAAGATGAAAGAGGAGGAGGATTATACGTACATGGAGGAACGCATCCATTGCCCTGCGATACCTCACTGTTCCCCACAAAACCTTCAGGCTGCAATGCAACTGGTCAATATCCAGACGTTGGCCTTCACGCCACCACACACACTCCCCTGGAGGGTCTACCTCTACACACACACCCAGCGCACCAGCTCTGCTGACATGACCCACAGCACACTCATACTGGGGGAGCTGCTGTACACTGGAGAGGCAAATCAGAAAGTGAGAGTAAAGAAAGGCACAGGTGACAGAGAAGTGGTGGTGGAGGGCAGGGAAGATGTGCAAATAAAAGAGCAAGAGGAAGCCACAGGTGATGGGCTAAGCGGGAGAGAGTTATCGGGAAAAGACGGAGAAGAGGAGGGAGTAAAAGTGACACTTAAGCAGCAACCAAGAGATGACAAAGCTCTAAAGGGGTTTCTCTCTATCCTTACAACTGTACTGCACACACTGTCCTCAGACAGAGCTTGAAGGACTGAAACAGGGGTTAACAAAAGAGAGAGAAAGCTTAAGCCGAGGGCCATTAATCTGCCCAGTTTGCAGTTTTGTTTTTGTTTTGTTTTTTTACAGTCTAGCCATAAGTAGATTAAAAAATACTTCAGGTTAGGTCATGTTTGTCGTTATAAAGGCGTTATGGAGGACTAGTCTCACTGCACCAAAAACAACAGCTTTTTCTTGTGGATCAGAGATAATGTTTATCTACAGACACATGTTATGAGGATGATAGAGAGGGCGTCCTCCTTACTGCGCACAGCTGGACAGGGTCCCATGAAACTGAAAGGTATTGTGGACATTGTTTTTATTTTGATGGGTACTGACTTTTCTGTACACTGGACGTTATCTTGATCATAGCAAGCTAAAAGTAAATGCACAGACAAACACATGAACTGATTTAAAATAATAAAACATGTGGACTGCATTGTTTTGAGTTTGTCCTTTTTAGCCTCATTAGCTCTGTTACTGAGTTCCTTCGTTATAAACGCAATGACTTGATGACTAAACAGTGACGACACACCTGGTTTATATAAAGCCACGGCCACCTCCAAGCTTGTATTCACGCCCTTACAGCGTGTTGCGTAGGGGAAGGAGTAGAGCGAACGCAACGGAGAGCATGAGGGAATGCTGTTTCTCATATGCAGTATACGAGCGAGTCTTTTCCCCCCTCTCCTTTAACGTCCTCTTTAATTTTCCGTGCCTTATAAGTACAAAATCAAGGAGTGCAATCCACTGACTGTGACAGTCAGCCGCCGTGCTGCTGAGGCGTTAGGAGGTGAGCGACTATGTTGGACAAATTTCATTTTTAAAAGAACCATGAAGATATCTGACTCACACCAGCTGTTTGTCTGTATACGGTTACTCTGTTAGTAAATGTACGATGCCTTAAGATAACTTTGCTTTTTGTTATTTTGCTATTCATTTGAGGAAAAGCGTGGTGTCGGCATCGGTTTATGTTGTAACTTCAAATTAAGCTGCTTTATCACTCAGTTTTTTTACTTTTCGCTAGCAAGACTGCTTCTCCGTAGCGTCAAATGTAGCCGAACAGTTTACTTGTAGTTTACTTGAACGACACAAGTTAACAGTAAATGTATTTTTAAAAAAATAACCGCTAACGTCAGTATTGCACTCCACAGATAATTTATTGTCAGTTTCTTTTATAGCGTTTTCATGAAGGGATTCTGGTTGACAGTAGCTGATAACTTTGTGTAACATTATCTGCCACGATAAAAGCTATAGTAACGTTACTTTTTATAGTCGGTGGTTAACGTAATCTCCGGTTATCTCTATCCCGGGGAAACGTTACTATTGGTCTAGCTACAGTTTTCATTTGGTAGCCTTAAAGGAAAAAAACATATCCTATTAGCCAAGCCACTACATTCAGAGGCACACCTGTCCTGTCAGTCAGGTTTCTGCAATGGAATGAATGTTTAGATTTTGAATTCGAGGTGGGGGAGAATGAGCTGAGGTAATAGTAGATGAGGAGACCAGAGCTATATTTAATGCCAGCAATGGAGGCTCAGTGTGCTTGTTGACAAAACAAAGGCAGTGTAGTTTGAAAATGTTATGAAGCCTGTTTAGTGTCCCGACGCCAGCGTAGGAGTAGTCAGACGGGACCTTAAACTATCTGGAGTTCATCTTAATATGACTCCTGGACTATATGAAACCTGATTTGTCAGTGCGTGCAAACGGAGTGGAGGAGGGCACATTGTCTCAGCTAAATATATATCTAAAGGTTACCATACATCTAGTTAGTCATACAGTGTTGACAGTACGTCCCCTGTCTCATTCACTCAAAACTCCCCACCCTTTTGTTTGTGGTAAGATTATTCTGATAACAGAGCCATACTGTAACTGCAGTGATGAAAGACAAACAAAGAGCACAATAGGAATGGAAGTGAGTATAAGTACCAGCTAACAGTCTGCACTGTACAATGGCAGCAGTCTATTTTATAATGATCACATTAATGTCTCAGTTAACCAATTCTGTGTTTCTGTCTTTAGTATAATTATGTGGAATTAAGTTTAAGTTATAATCCCATAACCCTAAAAAAAATGGCAATGGTGTGAAAAAGAAGCTGCTAACAATGCTAACATTAAAGCAGTATGAGTTATGATCAGGAATCAAGTTTAAATGTTGTTTAAATGAGGTTCTAAAATTGAAAATGGGTCTAGGCATGTTGAATCAGTCATTTTTGTAGTATAGATGTCCAGAGGAGAAGAGGAGAGGCCCTTACCACTGGGTCAGGAGAACAGGGAGGTGTAGCCACACAGTGATAAAGATGTGATCAATTTACTACTAGTATCAGCCAGATAAAATATTTCTCAGTTTAATTAATGTTCTGACCATAGATTTGATCACATGACAACATCCGGCAGACACATTAGAATACAATGTTGAGGGACTTGGTGGCTCAGAATGTTACAGGGGTATATTCTACTGAGCAACAGTGAAATGTCCCTTACTCAACTCTACTTTGTAAATGTATACAGAAGCCTCTAAACAACACCGAGAGCAGCTTCTTGATACCAAACTCAACACACAAAGTCTGTCTAACCTGTCACGGAGTCTGAGCCATCTGAAACATTCATTAACTATTAGCTGAATTATTTACTGTTGTGCTGACTGAGTTACATACCAGTATAATGAACAGGGTATCAACTCTGTGTGCATGTGTGTGCGTATGTGTGAATGTGTATAGGAAATGCGACGTTATTCAAAGAAGAAGAATGTTCTTTTGGCAGTGCTCCTTCTCATTGGGGGATTATACTTCATTAGCCACCCCAACTTCCTTATTTCTGTAAGTACACACACACACACACACACACACACAGGCAGACAGGATGGGCAGGAAGGGTTACATTTCAGCCCATGAGATGGAGCATGTTCATTTTTGCTGCCTGCTGGGAATGAGCTGCAAGCATAACTTGTTTTACTGCTCTTGTTTTGCAAAATGCAAAACATCCACGTTTGCAGCTGGATGATAAAGCCCTCATAACAAAGCATTCTTATGTATGCATATTTCTTGCAATAAATATTTGTCTTTGTTTTGCAGGGCCTGACAGGGTCACATGAGCAGATTCCAAATGAGTTATCTTGGCAAGCGGAGCGATTGGTCAGCAAGGAGTCCTGGGTTGAACAGGGAGTTTACCTACCTCTCAATGTGTCTTATCAACTGCTTGCTGGAGCACCATCTACTCAACAGAGTGGGTGACTCACTTTGACTTTTTGTCTTTTGCTATATTAAGGTGCTCCTGCCGTGTGACTATTCAGTGTTTTGGCTTGTGGTTTTTGTTAGTTAGCTTGCTGTTAGCTGGCCATTCCTTTTACAGAGGTGCAAACACTGGGAGCTCTCTCCTGTAACATGCATGCCACATTTCTGGTTTACCTTGTGATAGTCACACAGAAAGATAGTCACTGCCATGATAACTTCACTAGTAGTAGTAGTAGTTGTAGTTTTGTGTCAGAGAATGTTGGATCTTCTATTTTATGTCTCACCTGCACCTATAGCACCATCCCCCACCAACACAGGATGTGGGCTATTTTAACACGAGGCTGATTTTTTTGTTTGAATGTCTGCTAAGATACTATGTAGATATATTCAAGGTCAGGTTGAAGGTACATCAGATCAGGGTTAGAAAATGGGCTCACCTGTCAGAGAGCCCAGTAGATGTATGATGATGCAACCCAATGGGCCTAATGATAGGTCAAAGTATCATTTAACATCAGGACTCCCATAGGATTGCTCATAACTTTTGACACAATGCACCATGAGTATTGATCATATTTAATAAATATTGCTAACAGATGCTTCTATTTCAAGGAATGGAAAGTTTTTTAACCTTTTATGGGAACAGAAACAAGATGTCACTTCCCAAAAAACTATTTAGAGCATGTTAAGTGCCACCGAGGAAGTAGCTAGAATTGTTATTTTACACAGTTAATAATAGTGACACCAATTGGTGGTTTTGAATGATATAAAACCCCCTGACACTTGATGTTTCTGTCCTGACATGTTTCAGGGTATTTATCTGTTGGATTATCATCAGTAAAGAGGAAGAAGGGCAGCTATTTAATTCCCACCTTGAAGTCCCTCTTCTCCCAGTCATCTCCTGAGGAGCGCTCCTCCATGGTGGTGGTAGTGCTGCTAGCAGATTTTGACGTCAGCTGGAGAGTGGCTACAGTGAGCGAGATCAAGACTGTATTTGCCTCCGAGCTGGAACAAGGCCAGCTGGTGGTCCTCCATGTTCCTCAGGATTTGTACCCTCCACTTACAGGTGCAGCAGACATGTGATCCTACTAGTGCACTAATTCATTGGAATCAATGTCATGACTGTCTGTCTGATAGTGAAAGTCTATCTGGTTCCCCTACAGGTCTAAAGAGGAACTACAATGATGCTCCAGAAAGGGTATCATTCCGCTCCAAGCAGAACTTGGATTACTCCTTCCTGATCCACTACAGTGCCAGTCTTGGTCAGTACTACCTCCAGCTGGAGGATGACGTCTCCTCTGCCAAAAACTTCCTGACCACCATCAGGAGGCACATTGAGGAGCAAGAGGTGAAGAAGACCACTTGGGCAATGCTGGAATTCTCAGCCTTGGGCTACATTGGGAAACTCTACAAATCGGCCCACCTTCCTCTCCTGGCCCGCTTCCTCTTCCTCTTCTACCAAGAAATGCCCTGTGACTGGTTGATGGGTCACTTTCGAGAGTTGCTGACTCAGAAAAAGCCAATCCTCTTTAAACCCTCGCTGTTCCAACACATGGGGACTTTCTCGTCGTTCCAAGGGACATACAACAAGCTGAAGGACAAGGACTTTGAGGAGGGGTTCTACAGTAATCCGCCAGCTGAAGTTTACACTGATATGTCCACCTATCAGAAACACTTACCCAAACTGGCCTGGGATGCTGGGGAGGGATTCTTCTGGGGACGCTCCCCTGAAAAAGGAAATTACCTGACTGTGGTGTTCACCGACCCTACAGTAGTGACAGGGATATTTGTAGAAACAGGGTCAGGTGGTAAAGACCTCCTGGAGTCTGCTCAGGTGGAAATAGGCCACGACGTGGTTACCATCGAGAAAGGGGAGAGGAGTTGTAGAGAGTTCCAGCCACTGGGGACATTAGAGAATGGGAGGTTTGAGATGCAGGAGATGGACAGAAAATATAGCTCTGCCTCGTCCTGTCTGAGAATACAAGTCACAGCAGGGCAGAAGGACTGGGTGATCATTAGGAAAATCAGGATCACAAAAAAGCTTAATATGCTTCCAACCCAAGTGTAGGTGTGACTTTCTCTTCCTCTCAGATTAATAATTTATTTTTGTCTGCCAGACCTTGTATGCATATTGAACTTGTGACTTTTGTGCCTTGTTAAAGTTTCATTCAGTGCTTAATGAAACTGTGTAAAGCTACTGTCAATATGAAGAAAATATTTGACCAAGCCCTGGGATGTGCAGAGATTTGAAATGATAAAAGTTCCTTTTTGCAATAAGAAGCAGTTGCATGTGTTCTATATTTGTATTTATTTAACTAAACATCATGATCCAGACTGATTTTAAGACCCGTGCACACTAGAGGTGGCTATTTGTATTGTCCATTGTTTCTAACTGTTTCTAAGCGGTGAGGTGTGGAGGAGGGAATAACTGACTGAAATTCATGTGGTTTTATAATGATGAGTCATGGGGACAAGGGCATTCTGTGTTGTGAGTGTGCTGTGGTTCATTTCTCAAAACATGGAAGGCAGCGTTATACTGTCAGATACAATATCTTTAATCAGAACACACACATAGTTTTCCCAGAATTTAAGAGGATGCCTATTCAAACTACTGGCTGACAAATACACGGACCAACGGTCACAGAGGAGAGAACAATAGCTTATTCTTTTGTGATGTTAAATGTTGCTGGAACTCTTATTGTTACTCTGGTCAGCTCAGGGGGAGGTGGGGTGACTTCTGACAGCAATCACTGAGTCATACATCCATATTTTTAAAAAAAGAAGTTGTTGAAGTTTTTATAAATATCTTTTTTTTATACATTGTCTTTTCATGATTTATGAGTTTGAGGCACTTTCAGTATAATCAGCCTTGCTAAAATAAGTAAGAACTGGTAGAGTTACAATGCATTTATTTTTGTAGGTATTGTTTTCATCCACTAGAGAATTAAATAAGTTCACTGGTCTTGCTGTGTGTCTCTGTATCTCTGTTTGGAGGATGGTGGTGCTCCTCAACTGGTTGCTTTCTCTGACACATTGCTTGCTGGTCTCCCCTTGCCAGTTTCAGGCCTGCTGTTGGTTTCCTCTCCAGCAGCTGGTTTCTCTTCAGCTGCAGAGCGCTGGCTCAATGGCCTGTCTTCCCCAGTGGCCACAGTAGCTTGTTTGTCTTCAGCAGACTGAGCTACAGATCCAGCCACAGCTGCCTGCGAGTCCTGGTTTTGGCTGGCAGTTCTCTCGCCTCCAGTGACAGGGCGGTTCTGAGATGCTGGCCGGGCCTCAGCTGCGGAGGATGGGGCGGCACAGTCCTGCTGCACATCCCCATTGGTCTGGAAGGAGTGAGAACAGAGATGAGGCCAAACTTGAAAAGCAAGACAATAAAATTTTTTAAAAGGAAAAATACATTTTTCTTATTACAAATAAAAAGCTAAATATTTTAGTGCAACTTTTGTACAGCAGGCTTACTTTGTCTGGCATGACCAGTAGCTTTTGATGGCTAATGTTAGTTACATTTAGCAAACATCTGACATTACCTGTTACATCTGTTGACTACATGCCTCTTTTCTGCCTACTCTATAGAGTTTACAGTCTTTTGGTTTGGTATACCCAGTAGCTAATGGTGCTATTAACTGAACTTTTTTTCCTGACTCTTCTTTGCTTGTGCTACTGTAACACTACTTACTTTTTTTGCTAGATGAATATGTCAGTAAACACTACATTTTTACTTCTTGTAAAAAGAAATGGAAGAATGGACATGTCAGTAGTCAGTGGTCAAAGCTTGATTTGTTTAGACAAAAACCAAATGGCTGTTAATGACCGCAGATTATCAGGTTGAGGAAGAGTTGGAGGCTTCTCATTTTAGTGGTTGGATTTGTCCTTTGGTACAGTGCCTGTAACTTTATATAACAGAAGATCCATTATACAGCAGTGCTTCTATTAGATTGCTAACATTAACTAATATTAGCCAGTAAAAGCTACTAGCCAGATACCAAGACTGAGTAAAACTGTGGCAGTGTTTTGAGGACTTAAATTTATTTCAACCAAAGAAAAGACAAATACGTTTGCAAGACTGAATTAGATTACCTAAATCCATAGTCTCCAGGGTTGTTTTCAGGATTGCAGTATTAGTAGAATCTATTTAAAAATCATTGACTTAATTTGTGTTTTGCTTCTCCTCCACTTCTCAAGGTGAAAAAGGCTAATTAAATAACCGTGTCAAGAAGTGCATGCTCATAGTAAAGCATGCCTCCATTCAGGTCTGAGCACATAACCTACTCAATTGTTTATTTTGTGAAAACACTAAATACATTTGAAATGTTTTTGGGGAGAATGTGATGTCTGACCTTATCAAATGTTTGGCAGTATCAAATATCAGATTGCCTCACATTATGGCAAACTGGTTTTCAGTTTAGCTGACCCCACCACCCGAAGGTACCACAGAGAAAAAATCCAGCCTGTGAACCTTTTAGTTGGTGAAAGCATTGTGTTGTCATAAACTCTTCGACATCTCAACTCCTCCCTTGCCCACAGCCCTGCTGTGTTCATTGATTTTTTAATAACATTTGTTTGATTTAGATTAGGCGATAAAAAATTCAGCAGTATGTTTCAGCGGGTCAGTAGTACAGTTGCAAACATACTGTATTTGTCCTGTACTTTTACTCTGTCTTTGAGTAAAGATGGTTTGCTCAGACCTCTGTGGGCTGTTGATCCCTGCCAAGAATCACCTCAAAGGTCACATCTGTCAAGCTTTACCTGGAAACTGAAAAAACTTGAAAAGAAAAACTAAGGTCTGCCTAAACTTTGCACTGTAGTTAACTATGACGACCATCACACCCTTGAAACACCCACTGTGTAAAAACAGAATGGGCTTTTTAAATAGATCTTGTGAAAAGATAAGGCAAGGCCAAAAAGGCTGCAGGAGGTCATGGGAAAGCTTTCTGGATATCCTCAAGAAAACACTGGACAAAAATCATGCACACATATGTTTGTGTTTTTTTCTTCCTGTTAACAGACTGTGGGCCTAACCTGTTTGCCAACATCCTGCAGTCTAGCTGAGTTTTTGCTGCAGCAGTGTTGCTGAGACTTTCCGATGTGCTGTGGGTCAAAGCCCCAGGACTTCAGCCTGTTGAGACCATCCACAGAGCGGCCTGTGGGGTTGATGCGGTGAGCTGGGATACGAGCAGGTAGATCCCAGGTCCCCTTAAAGTCTGGCCATGCACCGCCCCTCTGTAACATTTTATATATCCACACACAGACACACACAAGAGAAGGAGTGGAGTCTTAGATTTACAAGGACAGAAAGGACAGTTTTGATATACAGAGAAAAAGAGGTTTGATATGTTCTCACTTTAACCACTCCTGGGAGCAGATGTCCTCTGTCATTGGCAATGAACATGGTGTGACCCTGCTGTGCAGTGGGTCTCTGCACACACACACACACACACACACACACAGGCACAGTGAAGTCAAATAAGTAGATGACAATGCTAGTCTTGAAACTACCAGGCAATGTGAAATGCAACTAGTATAAACAACGGGACAGGAATTGCTGATGTAACATGAACCAGCTCTACCTCTTTGAAGTGCTTCGTCTCACACCAATTCTGCAGCCTCTGGGACTGGAAGGCACTGTTATACTGAGGATGGAAAGTAGATGAGATTATGTCAGAATGTATAAGCAAAACATAACAGGAAAATGTTTAATGATTTTTATCTTACCTGATTTGCTGAGTAACTGGACGACATCTCTGCATCTGCCTACAGCCTCTGTGGCTGTTTTTGTTGACTCGTTGCATAGCAACACAATCATGGGTAAAAGACCACACAACACAGAATAACAGTTTAACATACCGGAAAACCAAAACTGATGAATGAGTTTGTTGACTGTGTTTGTAGATACATAATGTTCAAGTGGCAATGTGAATCTGTTTTATTAATTATCAACGTATGTATATGAATTTGCTCTATGGGCTTTAGCTTCCAAGACGACTTTTACTTTGAAAGTCGTAACCGGAACTATACCACCTGTCAATGTCTACATACTTATTCAGGCATAAGACATAAGTTATCACATTTTTGTGTATTTTGTTATGATGCTGATATTGTTATCTAGAAATTCAATACGTTTGTTCTTCATGATGACAGGACAGATTTGAAGAAATCTTTATTCATGCATCTGGAGCTTTGTCAGTCCTGAAGCATTTATATCACTTTTTGTTCATGTCGCAAGCATAAGTGCATAAAGCATATTGAATAAATCATGCTGCAGCCGCAAAGAATTGTGGGACAGCATTGTCTCCTTTTCTTTCAGAGAGTTGGGTCCAGTTTATCATATATTAAAGAATGTATGAAACAGCAATGAGATATGAAGATTAGGTACTTCCGGGTCATTTCACTCAGTTACGAACCTTTCTAAGAAAAAAAAATGACCGGAAAATCAACTATTTTTCTTCCGGTAACGTCCTGTTTGGGAGCATGGTAGCAGTAAAATGAACTGAGAATACTGACAACGTCCAGCTAACTTAGCACACCTCCACCTTTGTGTTCCGTTTGTGTTGTACATTAAAAATATACACCTACCCTGCCGTAGCATAACTCTGCAGCTCCGGGTAGGTAAGTTTACACAATAGCCTGACGGTCCATGAGCAATGGAGGGTCCGTCCTCTCGCGTGTCTGTCGCGCGTGATGGACCGCTGCGGCTGACGGGCAGGAGAGACTCCGGCGGGGAAGCGGAGTCTGACTCTGCCCAGGACATGAAAACGCACTTTCGTGTCTGTCGCTTCATTATGGAGACAGGTAACCTACCCAGGGAGCTGTGTGTGTCATCGGGTCATCATCCCACGTCAAGTAGTGTACTCTGAAACGGAATTTGTGTGCTTATTTTTCTCAGTCATTTAGTTCGATTGTTAAATCCACCTCACCCAGTGTCAGCTGGGATAGGCGACCCTTAGGATAATCGCTATAGTTTAATGGATGGATATTCAACACATACCTGATCCACTGAGAACCATTTACTCAGCCTCAAGCTTTTGCCTTTGTTGATTATTTGCTTCTGTGTGTTTTGGTGGAAAAATGATTGTGTCATAATCATAGATGGTCCAGAACTCTGAATTGCTGCCTACATTTTTTCAGTGATTGACTGAAATGAATAATAAACTGTTATGAAATGGCAATTCAGTGTGATTGTCAG
The DNA here is from genome assembly GCF_001640805.2 of Lates calcarifer. NCBI lineage: Eukaryota > Metazoa > Chordata > Actinopteri > Centropomidae > Lates > Lates calcarifer. Next base: position 2,411,657 of record NC_066838.1, on the reverse strand, counting down.
ACCTTAGTCAAACTTATTAAGTATATAGATCTGTATTACATGGATGTGTGTTATGTTCACTGCTCCCTCTTTCCTTGCTCAGGAGTGAAATTAGGTATGCGCTCGGTGCCCGTGGCCACAGCATGTGTGTTATACCACCGTTTCTTTGAACGTGTCAGCATACGTGCTTATGAACCATACCTGGTGGCCATGAGCTGTGTGTACCTGGCTGGTAAAGTGGAGGAGCAGCACATCAGGACCCGTGACATCATCAATGTAAGCCACAGGTAATATGCTTGGTTAAGAGTGGGAACTGCCTTCAGCAAACTGCATGTTATTATAAAGCAAGTAACTTAACATAATTCAAGTCTTTGAGAAAGATGTGAGAGACAGGCCACTCGCCCTGAAACACACTTAATCAGCTTTTAGATGTTGAATGTTACTCATCAACTGAAGGTTTTTATCTTGACTCTCTGAACTCTTGTCATCTGTTAGGACATTTAATTAAAATGATAAAATCGATGATTTTCATTAGACAGTAATTTTAGGATGAACACAAACACAGATGTTAAAATGCTGTAGCTTGATTCAGAGTACATCATTAGTATCATTAGAGTGAATGTGTTTTGAAGTTGGCAAATGCTGGATATAGTTATGAAGAGCAGCTTGATTATAGTAAATATGTTCATTATTCAGATCAGTTCAGTGTTGTAGATTTAAAATGGGTAAAACTCATTTGTGCCTATCTACACTCAATAACCTATTATAACAAAGTGAAAACACAAGTTTAGAAGTTTTTGCAAATTAAAAGAAAATTGAAATTGAAATCGCTCATTTACAAAAGTATTCGGACCCTTAATTCAGTACTTTGTAAAAGGCCATTAGGCAGTGTAGATTTGAATCATCTTGCATCAGTCTCTATAAGCTTTGCACACTGGGATTTGGGCAGATTATCCCATTTTCCTGGCAGATCCTCGTAAGCTCCATCAAATTGCACGAGAAGTGTCTGTGAACATCTCTCCACAGATGTTCTATGAGCTTTGGTTAGGCCACTCAGACAGTCAAAGACTTGTCCTGAAGCCACTCCAGCATTGTCTTGGCTGTGTGCTGTGTGCTTCATCCTTCTCTCAATTTTGACCAGTTTTCCTGCCTCTGAGAAGTGTCCCCACCATAGGGTCAGTATTAGCCAGGTGATGAGCAGTGCCTAGTGTTTGCCAGACATAATGTTTGGAGTTCTGCCCAAAGGGGTTCAATTTCTGTCTCTTTCGACCAGAGATATTTTTCCTCATGCTCCCAGAGTCCCAATAATTATTTTCATTATTAATTAAGATTTTTTCTCATTTATTCTATTGGTTGTTGTTGGTCAATAAAATGTCACAATGTAATGAAAGATATCCATCACAATCAGCCAGACCCAAGTTTACGCCTTTGATTTGCTTGTTTTGTTCAGCCAACAGTCCAAAACACAATTATATTCAGTTTCATTTTGTTTTACATGATCAACGATGACATCATTACCAAAGCAGGAATATGTCTCTCTTAGTTGATTGGCATCCAGCTTCTCCAATGTGTCACCTTTCTGCTTTTGTCTATATCATTGTAAATTGAGTATGTGTGGGTTTTTGACTAATGGCTAGACAAGACATTTATAGACGTTACTTTTGACGCTGGGAATTTTCAATATTTTTCCAAATTTTTGCCCATTTCATAATGAGTAAAATAACTGTCAGATTAGTTGAGAATTAAAAAATGATAGTAAGCCACAGCCATACTTTTCACCTATTAGCACAGCTAGTCAATTTTTGCATGTATTTGATAAATAACATGTGACAAGTGATGTATCTGTCATCCCATGTGTCTACAATGGTTTATTTAGCTGGTAATTAGTCAGACTGGCCAGTAAATGGTTGATGGTCTGAGTTTTCAGCTATGACCTGAAAATAAAGTGGAATGTTTACTTAAAATGGGCTCAGAATACTCAGAATTATGTGTTTGTTTTTTTTCTTGCACGACATTTTGAAAAGAGCAAAGCTGCTTTTTTTGCCCATCACTCTGCCATGTTCCGTCTTTTCAAAGTGGTCACCTTGAATGCTCTCTGCCTACACCTCCCTCCCACTCTCCATCTCTCCCTCCATTCCTCCCTTGCAGGTATTTCAACAGTGGCAGCGCTCCTCTAGAATGTGACAAGGAGTTCTGGGACCTGAGGGACAGCGTGGTGCAGTGTGAGCTCCTCATCCTCCGACAGCTCAACTTCCACGTCTCCTTTGAGCACCCTCACAAGGTAGGGGTGTGTGTGTGTGTGTGTGTGTGTGTGTGTGTGTGTATATGTATGTGTGTGTTTGTGCACATGTGCGTATTCCTGTCCCCCCTATTTAGTGTTGAGCCTCCTTGTCTGTCTCTGTTACTGTCTGATGTTGTCATGGTTGTCCTAGTCTGTTTGTGTACAGTTGCTGTACAATCTTGATTGTAGAGGTGTTTTCAGATATTAGTTGAAAATGCTGTATCTCCTTCCCTGGCTGATCTGACCTCTTTTAGCTTTTCTAATGTCTTTATTTTACTTCCATCTGGTGTAAAAGATGGAAAAGTCCATCAAAATTACTTCTACTTACCTGTGATTGGCTCATTATTATTGATTTACTTATGAATTGCTGTTTGCAGTATAGATTGCATTACATGCAGGATTCCAGGATTTTCTCTCTCTCTCTCTCTTCAGTATTTACTCCACTACTTATTGTCTGTGAAGTCACTGGTGAACCGCCATGCTTGGTCTCGAACCCCTGTTGCTGAGACTTCCTGGGCGTTGCTTAGAGACTGTTACCATGGAGCCATGTGCATCCGCCACACCCCCCAACACATCGCCATAGCAACTTTATACCTGGCTTTAAACAGCTACGGAGTGGAGCTGCCTGTTGGGGAGAAAGAGTGGTGGCAGGTATGTGTTTGCTGCAAAGGGCTCGGAATACCATTTGCAGAGAGAGGGCTGATCAAGTGCGTGCGTGTGTGTGAGCGAAGTGGCTCTGCATGTGAATTTATTAATATTGATAATATTGACTGTGAAACATTGCATAAAGTTGTAACTTATGGCAAATGTGTTAGCAAACAGTTGTCTGTTTACCCTGCCAGCAGGCACAGGGCAACATAAGCATTCATTTTGAGTCATGCCAATGGCCCCCTGATGAATGTAATTCTAGTGTTCATTCAGTTGAAATGTCATTTGATGAATAATCACTGAAAGCAGCTGAACTGTTGGTTGAAGGGTTAGAGATGAAAGCAGTTGGTCAGTCCTTTAAACAACAGTTGAATTAGAAATGATGAAAGCAATTTCATATTCATTTGAAGCTGAAGTGCTGGAAATGGTTCAAGAGTGTGCACTGTACAGTAATTAACTGAACAGTCAGTGGAACAGTATAAATTAATTGAAATGCCAGTTAATGTGTAAAGGCTACTGGAATAAAACTGAGTGAAAGAGTTAGAGGTGAAAGTATAAGAACTGAAGGCAACTGAAATAGCAGTTGAATTTAAACGATAAAAGCAACTGAACATGAAGTACCAGAGATAGTTAAAGTGTGCGCTATAAATGGCTGAAGTGTCTATTTGACACAAGTGGCGACATTGTTAAAATGTAGTTGAACTACTTCAACTACAGGCTGCTGCCGTTCAAATGGTATGGTCTCAACGTGCAGCTAAACAGAGAGGGTTGTTAATTGTCCCCAACCAGATAATCAAACTTTGAAGCTGAGGTTGGTCCAATATTATTTCTCCTCATTGATCTGTCTGTAAAATACAGTGGACACTGTTAAAATGATGTCCTCACCATGGTGTCTGTGGTTAGCATGGTCACATGGCAGTTGCAGCAGCAAGCTAAAAAGTTAAACCATCATAAACTCCAAATTCAGCAGCAAAAGGCTATGCTCATTCACAGTAGCAGCCTCCGTCTTCTTCCTCTTTGCTGCTGTCGCTGTAAATGATGGAGGAGGCAGCAGCATGAATTCATGAATAAGACTGAACAAAGTTGAAAGAGAAAACAAAGTAAATTTTTGATCTGTTGTAAAATTTTTAAATTGCCACTGATATACCAAAACAGAAAGATTACTGACCCCACTTTCTTTTACTGGTTGGCCAGTTGTTGCTTTATTATTTCTCTCTTTCCTGTGGGAAGAAAAGTCCAGTCTACAACAACAGAGTAGCATCATTAACTCAGTCACAACACTACTGCAGTCACTAAAGTATTATCAGCTCACTATCAGCATTGTATCCTTTTGCATTTTTGGTTAAAATGTACATCAGATATGAACCTTGCATTTCAAAGGGTTGATCAACAAGTTAGCACAGCCAGCACTGAAGTCATGGCCTCTTCTGATACTATAAGTGACTTTGGGCTTGTTTTGGTTGAAAGTTGCTGCCAGTGAGCCTTTTTGTATCATTTTTAAACACATATGTGTTTTAGATATGCTCAGAGAAATGTCATCATTATTTCTAAAATGCAATGTAATTCTTATTGAAACTAAATGATTGGGTGTGACATAGTACAGTGACTGATCATTTTAAGGAGAGGGACAGAGGGGAGGAGTCTCATGGACCTGCTGTAATCAATATTTTATGTTAACAGTGGATCATATGTCTTCATTTAATATGAAAAGTGTTGCTCATCTTGGTGAACCCACAAAGTATTGATGCCTGACCCTGCAATTCTGCTCAGCTCTGCACAGATTATTATCTTCATCATTATCAGTTTTGTGGTTTCCAGCAAAAAAAACCTCTGATAAACCCACTGTACACTTCCTGCTCGGCTCCAAACAGCAGACAGACAAAGTTAGTGACTAGCGGGTGAACACAGTGGAAGAAATGAATGCTAATGTTGCTCAGTGTCAACTGGACATGTAGATGCAGCGTTTTTCTACTCATATCGACCACTCACACTACAGGTCACATTCACCCATTCGCACACATTCATACAGCACTTGTTCTATACATGTTAAGTGCTCTCTAACACAGACACACACATTCATACACCGATGACACATCGGAGGCAATTTTGGGGTTCAGTATCTTGCCCTTACTTCAGCACGTGGACTGGAGGAGCCAGAAATCGAACCACCAACCTTCCGATTGGTAGGCAACCGCTCTACCTCCTGACCCCTAGCCGCAACTGTGGCTCTGTGCAACTGTGCACCCTAATGAAATAGAGAGACAAGGTGAGACCAGATCTCTCAGGTTCAGTTTCAGAAGCAAGAAAACCTCATTCAAAATCCTATAGACATTCTTAACAACACTAATGATGAAAAATCCAACAAAACATATATAGTTCTTCATGTAATAATTCTAGTTTTAGCAGCCTCTATAAAACATTGTTTTACATGAGCCCTTGACCTTCAGGCACTAAACTTCACATCTCAGACTGTAATAACAGCACCTGTAGTGGATCTCTCCAGAAACCATGTCTCTCTTTCTCTACTCTGGATAATCAACATTACTGTAATACGTTACTGTGTGCCATAGTTGGAGTACTGTGTCACATTTAGTGGAATATAAAGCATGGGGAACCTCTTCTAAATGTATAGTATTAATTGAACAGTGGTTGCAATTATAGTTTTCCATTGTCTTTTACAAATGAGGTCTCTTTTGTTATAGCCTGGATTTTATAAGTCACTATATCCAAATGCAAATGAAAAAAGTCAGGGTTTGTTATGGCTTTCTGCTTCAATCCTCAAGGCAATAAAATCTAGGTCGTTTGAAATGGTGTGTAGACCTTTGATGTCCACTGTTTATTGAGGCCAGGTGTGGAGCTAAAGTCTGTGTGTGTGTGTGTGTGTGTGTGCATGTACATAGGTGTTTTGTGAGGATGTGACCAAACCAGACATCGACGCTGTGATTTCAGACCTTCTTCAACTCTACGACATGGAGGCCAAGTGTATCTAAAGGACAAGACCTGCACACAGGAGACAGCTGTTTTGTCTGTCTGTGTGTTTCCTTCAGTTTGTTTTGTCATAGTATGAATATGCGTCCCTGTATGTGTGTGTGTGTGTGTGTGTGTGTGTGTGTGTGTGTGTGTGTGTGTGTGTGTGTGTGTGTGTGTGTGTGTGTGTGTGTGTGTGTTGTTCTCTGCATGTAAGTGTTGGGGTTCAGGTGCATTTGTGTACATGTGTCCCTCTGTGTTTGTGAGAGAGAGAGAGAAAGAGAGAGAGAGAGAAAGAAAGAAAGAGAGGACCACATTGTTTGCCCCAGTTAGTCTGCGAGCTGTGACAAAAACACACCTGCACTACTGACTCCTGCCACCTTGGGGAGACATTTCTTGCTTTCTGGTCTCTGATCTCTCAGCCCTGCAGAATACTGATGTGCTCTGGTTTCTCAGGTTTCTCAGAAACATCCCAGCACTCAGCAGCAGTAATCTCTTCACACTTCAGACATAAAATGTTTTAACTACAAATGCCACTGTATGAATTTGATGAACAGGTTCATCACTCAGTAATTCACCAGTAATTCCAACAAACCTATGAAAATGCATGGGAATAGTGACATTGTTTAGATATTTATCATTAAATGCCAGTCATTGGTTTTAAGATACTTAGTAACTCATCTTGACATTGCATATTATTGTGTAAATCAAAAGTATTAAGTGTTTCTGAAGGGCTGCCATTTCCAGATATCTTTTCATGAATTAGTTAAAAGATAGTTTGTAACTGTTGGCAGAGCACCAACCAGGTGAAAAGTATGTGGGGATGTGATTTGCTGTGTGCAACGAACATTACATAGTGAACAAAATGAACTCTGCAGACCCTGTCCTATCCTGTTAAGGATATGTCTGGTGATATTTTCCATGTTATCACTGTTTATAAATCCCATGAAGTGACCAAGAGACTTGCATGGAGTAATAATATTAGAAAAGACATAATAAAGGTAGTTTAACCATCAATTCCAGGTTCATTTTCTAATACAATATAAGTGGTTAATGAGAACCAGTTTTAATTTACATAATATCATTTGAAACATCCCAGACCAGACATTACATGTAAGGAAATTATTATATCATTGTTCATAAGAATGTTGTCGATCTTCTGTTGTGTGCTAAGTTATGTTTTCTTTATGTTACATTCATATTTACACTCATCTCTCAAATTTGCCATGTATCTAAAAAATATTATATAATTGACTTCCTGAGAGATAATCCCACAGAGGATCAAGAACTTACTTTTAAAGTTCAGATGAACAAACTGCATACCATTATTGGATTATTGAAGTGTATATATTCAGTATATTTTGTTTCCCAAGCTTCTTTTTTAATGTACAGTATATTTACATACACATCTTTGTTTTTTCTCTGGCATTTTTGTATGTACGACACATAAAACAATAAATACAAATGTCAAAAACACATTGTTAGTTATGTTTTTGGGGTTTTTTTTAGATTTATTTACAGTAATATAGTATAGTAGTAATATTTTCAGACTTATCCTTTCAGACTGAGGTTCACTTGTAGATAAACTCAAAATTAGCCCATCTGTGAAGACACCAGTGCGGCAAATGTTGTGGCAGCCCAGGGCTAAAAGGCCAGATAGCCTAGAGGTCGCCCCAGCTCTGTAATGTAATTTGGCCTGTGTGGTGTGTAAAGACAAAGTGAGCGTTGGGGTGACTTGAGGATACCCTGTCCTGATTTTTTTAATAGGGAGAATGTTTTGGGGGAATGTAATGAAACAAAGTTGTAACACTGCCAGCTGTATGACATGTGAAAACTCAGCAGTCACTGCTGTTTATCATCAAATATGTTTGACTTTGTTTGGTCTGTCTGCTCAGATATTGTGAATACTGTTAAAGGTTGCTTATTGTTACTGTACAAAGCTTCTCTGACTATTTTTAGAAGAGGAGCGTTTTGGTTTACTTAACTTTTAGTATTTATCTTGTAAAATCAGGTCTGCCTGTCTCAAGTGTGTGTGTGTGTGTGTGTGTGTGTGTGTGTGTGTGTGTGTGTGTGTGTGTGTGTGTGTGTGTGTGTTGGTGTGGGTGGGTGTTCAGGATAAAGGAGTCATAGTCACATGATCAACACTGACACATCTCTGTGTCTCTCTTTCTGTCTTTTCCTTTCTCCCCTCTTGCTCTGCTCATGCGTTCTGCCTCGCTCCACAGGACAGGAGTGTGTGCATCCCAACTGCATCACATGTCATACAATATTCTTCTTCCTGACACATTCTCTCCCTTCTTGTCTGTCACTCCTCCAACTCCAGCATTTTTTTCCCTCCCTCGTGTAGCTGCTGGGGAAAAATCTGGCTGTCTTTCTCTTAACTGCTCTTCATTTGCTCCATTCCCGTCATCTTCTTTCCAGCTTTTTTCATTCTCTCCATCTCTGTCGCTTTTGCCCTCAATCCCCCTTTATCACCCTCTCCCTAATTCCTTGTCCTCTTTCCACTTCTTTCCTCCTCACCCTCTCTCTTCTTCCCTGTGTCTCCCACATCTTTCCTCTCTCCTCCTTCGTGTATCCATACTTCTCCTTCCTCTTCTCCCTTTCTTCCCTCCTCCTCCCTCTGTCTCCTTAATGTTATATTAATAATGGAGAGGGTGCGTGTTCAGCCAGACTCCATGAATTAACCATCAGATGGGAAGGAGGACTGAGGGAAGGAGTCAGAGGAGTAGGGAAAAAGAGACTGACATGGATGGATGAGAGGTGGAGAAGTTAAGGAGAGGGGAATGGGGGCGTGGGGGGTGAAGGGAGGGCTGAGGAGTTGAAAAAGAAGGTAGAAAGGGAAAATGGCAAGTGGGAGAGGAGCTTATCTTTGTATCACACTTCAGCACTCTCCAGCCTGTTCTGACCACCTCTCTCTGTACTGTATGCCTCTGATCTGCTTGCACATCACTTCAGCCTTTACTGTGGGCTTGAGGGGAAGTCACAAGGTCACACACACAACCAGCTGTGTGTGTATGTCTCAGTGTACATGTGTGTTTACATCGAAATGACAGGTTGGGATGTTAATGTTGTATCAGGCCTGCAGTCTAGGAGCTGAGTGCCCTTGAACTGATAAAAGCTCTGCAGCCTTCAGCTTCAAACCTATTAGACATCAACCAAGCGATCCTAAACGCTCTAAATGCCTAATGCATAGACAATAGATTTAAGAAAGCAAGTTTGTGTGTGTGTGTGTGTGTGTGTGTGTGTGTGTGTGTGTGTGTGTGTGTGTGTGTGTGTGTATATATACTCTCAATATTGAAGGGTGGAGCAAAAAGTGCAGTCTGCATGATTCATCATCCATGATGTAAACAGTGGGATGAAAAGATGGATGGGTCAGCAGACAGACCAAGCCATCAAACTATCAGTCAAAAGTCTATCAAGACCTTTCAAACTGTTAGAGTTTCAGACTGTTAGAGCTGGTGATCAAAGTGTTAAAGCCCCTGAAGCCCCCAAATTTCAAGCATTTCAGACATTACATAAAACTTTTCAGAAAAAAAACTCCTCAGTCATTAATTATGAAGAGTTTAAGACCCAACAAGACTAAGAGTCTACAGACATACTAGCAACTGTACTTGAGTTAAATGGCTAATGTCAGCACACTAATGTTCTAATGTTTAGCAGGTATAATGTTTACTGTGTTCCACCATCTTAGTTTAGTGTTTGCATGCTAACAGTTGGCAATTAGTGGTTAACACAAATACAGCTGAGGCTGATGGGAATGTCATTAGTTTTGCAGGTATTTGGTCAAAAACCAGAGTTGGAAAGATTCAAATTTTGACCTGATGATGGTGCTAGACTAAAAGTTAAGGGTTCAAATTCATCTAGAGGGACATTCATGTCTGTTTCAAATGTTATGACAGCTCATCACATAGGTGAGATATTTCATTCAAAACCACAAATGTCAACCACAGTAGTTGTTAAGATACAGTATTTTCTGTATTAAAGCAGTGGACCAACCATCCTTAGACTAGCTTGTGAAAAATCAGTCCTGATGAAGCAGGATTGTGCGGGTGTGGTTTAATCAGATTCAGATCAGATTTGATTGACAGTAGCCTGACAACATGAGCAACACCCCCACAAATGTCAACACATTTTATTTAAATGTTGCTAAACTTTGATGGACATATGAGACACCATATTTTTTCTAAATGAACCCAAACACAAAGAACAAAAACACAATTCAGAAATTCCTCATGTGGAATGACAGAAACGTTTTTCACTTTGGCAAAGATTTGACAAACCCATCACTCACAAGAAGAGGCAATTAAGAAAATATGTTTTTCAGGCCTTTAATGTCCTCAGGAAATTCAGATTGCTAACTGAATTTGGGAAAGTGAAAGTAAAAAGTCTGGGTTTTTGCTGCCTGGGAGTGTTATACATTACACATTTTGAATCTAACCACACCCAGCAGTGATGTCATGGTGCACTGACATACTTTGGAGTACATTGCTACATCACTGCAGCAAGATAAGGAAAAACCCACTGGTTCATTGCATCAAAATCAACTTTTGCCATCTTAACATCACCCAGCACTGCTCTCCACTGTGAGCACTGCAGTGATGGATGCTTGAGTGAGTTCAATAGTGATGTAATTTAGGGTGTTGGTAGTAGTACTGGCACTGTGAAAAAAAAAAAGCCTCACTCTGAACGGCTTCTTCAGAGAGAATATTCTAAACAGTAAGATCCACATCCTTTCCCAGGTATTTTAAAAATAGCTTTGGTGTGACTGTTTTATGGCTAAGATGAGAGTAAAGCAGTGATTTTGCTGATGTCTCAGTGAAATTTGTAGTTTATCTACATTATATCCTCCATGTCTTCCACATCATCTCCTGAAAACAAGCCACAGGGGCAAATAGATCTTAATGCAACTCTGTAGTTAAATATTTGATATATTTATATGCTACATATAGTATGTATATTGTACCTGTGGATATGGCAATGGTGATCATTCTCTGTGGACTTTGTATCTGATATACTGCCTCACATTGTTGAGATGCTGATTTGTCAGCTGCACATTCATGCTGCCAATCTCCACCAAGTTCCATCACATCCCAAAGGTGTCCCATTGGATTCAGATCTGGTGACTGGGGAGGCCACTGAAGTTCACTGAACTCATTGTCATGTTCATGAAACCAGTTTGAATTCAACTTTTGTGACATGCAGCAATGTCATGCTGAAAGGGATGAACATGGTCAGCATTGGCTGTGGCATTCAAACCATGATTGATTTGTATTAAGGGGCCTAAAGTGTGCCAAGAAAATATTTCCCACACCATTACACTGCCACCAGCAGCCAGGCTTGTTGACACAAGGCAGGTTGGATTCATATTGTTGAAGCCAGTTTCTGATCCTATCATCTGCTTCCTCAGCAGAAATCCAGATCCATCAGACCAGGCTACATATGATGACAGTCTTCAACTGTCCAGTTGTGGTGAGCCTGTGCTCACTGCAGCCTCAGATTCCTGGCTGACAGGAGTGGGACCAACATGTTTGTCTGCTTGTTGTAGTCCATCCACCTTCAATGTGTTGTTCATTCTCAGAGTTTTTGTATTCACCACAGTTGTTACAAATGGTTACCTGAGTCACTGTGGCCTCTCTGTCAGCTCCAACCAGTCTGGTCATTCTCCTCCGACCTCTCTTATCTACAAGGTGTTTCCATCCACAGAACTGCTGCTCACTGGATGTTTTTTGTTCCTCACAGCATTCTGACTAAACTCTAGAGACTGTTGTGTGTCAAAACCCCAGGAGATCAGCAGTTGCAGAAATACTCCCGTCTGACACCAACAATCGTACCACGGTCAGTCAGTGAGATCACTTTTTCTCCCTACTCTGATGTTTGATGTGAACATTAAGTGACGCTCCTGACCTGTATCTGTATGAATTTATGCACTGCACTACTGCCACATGATGATTGGCTGATTGGATAATTGCATAAATAATCAGGTGTACAGGTGTTCTTAATAAAGTGCTCAGTGAGTGTATAATAATCTGAAGAAAGGACTCTGCACTAAAACAGCTTTATGTTGCTATCATTGATTGATTTTGAATTGATGTTGACATCCTGGATGATTGTAAGATAAATGAGTGAAAGCAGTTTGTGCTAGCCCAGTTTTAAATGCCATTCAAGAGTGTTTTAAGCAGGCCCAATGTCCCTTCATACAGTACAGTATTTATACAGTATGAACTGACTACTAATCAGGCAAAACTCCCACTCTTGGAAGATTTTGTTTATCTTCAGATAAGGTGTTTGAGAGGGTAGAGGACATTTTTGTGTATATTTGTGGAAATAATAAAACAGATTAGTGCATCTATAAAGAAAGTATGTCTAATTTTTGTATGTGCCTCTGGGAGATGGTGTGGAACAGTTAAAGATTAGAGGAGGGAATGATAAAATCAGCAACAAAGCTTTTCATCAAGATGTGTGTGCCTGTGTGTGTATGTGCATGTGTATGTGTGTGCCTGCATGGACGGACAAGTCTGTGGTCCATCTCCCTGCAGTGTAGAGGATATCTATTAATAAGTTCATCTGATTCATCTATAAATACATTTCTCCTCTTTCTCCTTACACCGGCTCGCTGCATAATAAGCTTTGACAGTAGCCAGTTGGGTATGGTCATGCATGTGGATGGCGGGATGTGGGTGTGGAGGGCTGGTGTGCGTATATGTGTGTGTGTGTTGGCAGGGGGCTGCATTGAACGTAGGACTCTTTTGTTCTTCAGCACTAGGGTGAGCTAGCTTTTAGCACAGCGGACAGCGCCGCAGGTCTCTGTTTTGTTTGATTGCACAGAGCAGAGAAGGAAGGTTCTGCTGCCTCTGACCACATTGGTCAACACTGGGTTTATTCCCCCTGTCCCATGAGCTGTGGACTGAGCACTTCCCAAAGTGGGGAACCAATCCTCCAGTGCTTTTCTAGAGGGCTCCGCTGTGTCCTAATTGGCTAGTAAATGCAGTGTTTCTGCACTTCACATAATAAAATTCAATTGTCAACCACACACTGAGTCCAGCAAGTTTGAGTTTTAGACTGTGACAGTCTTTGTTCCTTCAGTGTCTATCACTCCACATACAAAATGCCTGTTTCTCATCATGTCAATAAAACTGTTGTTACTGCTTAAGAAATGTAAAACACATCTGCAGCTTGGCTAACATTTCTCTGAATGACAGGAGAAACTAAATTTGAATATGAAACTGCTTCATTCAGCAGCTTGTATTTACTGTATTTACTGGGTCTGTTTGTTTTGCAGAAGAGGAGACCACTTCTGCTTATTTGGCTCCTGGTAAAAACCTCCTGATGTAATCGATCATATGTTAACAGAGAGACAAGCTGACCAGAAGCTCAGCTTGACTGTCAGAGAGACACTGCGTTGTTCAGTGTTTTTACCAGTTTTAACCTGGTCTTTTTTGGTTTGGAGAGACTCCCATGATCCCACAATACTTCACAACATCAATAAAAGACATCTTTTGTTATTGTTTTTTTTGATTGAGAGACCCCAGCACAAACTCTGTTTTTAAATAACTGAGCTCCAATTATCCAATATTTCACACAAAAAAGCAAAACTTAAAGGAAAATCAAAGAAATGAATATAAACTTATGTAGCTGTTTTTTTCCTCACAGTCTTTTATTACCCTCATACTCAGTAGAATGCAGTTGTTTCAGGAATTTTGTGTTTCTCTTTTTAATTCTGGACATAATCCCAATTTTGTTTAGCGTGTGTCCATTTAAAAAACAAAAAACAGGTTTTTTTTCTCTTCGTGGTTTTCCCCTGGTGTGGTTAGTTTTAGGATACTGTATAAAACGTGTTTCATGTCTTTCACGGTCGCATCTTCTTTCAGGCTAAAGGAAACAGAAAATGGGGCTTACTTTATCCTAAGTCAGGTATGTGTATATGGACTGGATACGATATTTGAATTAATATCATTAACATGTAAGATGAATTACACAGTTAAAAGTCAGAAGTGTATTTGGGCCCTGTGATAGACTGCATGGTGTCCGGTCCAGGGTGTACCCTGACTCTAGCTCAGAGTGTGCTGGGACTGGCTCCTGAATGTGAGAATATTTCACAAACAAATCATCTTTGGGATCATCTGTACGTCGGAGTTAGAATTTTTAAAACGTGGCTCTTAATATCAACTGATAATACCCTACACAAAAAGCGTACGCCTGCGATGTGTGTGGTGTCGTCATCACGCAGCCGAGTAGGTGGGGGGTGACGTATAGAGCAGCCCTCCACCACCCCTCCCTCGTCTGATTCCTCTCGCGGATGCTGCGACCGAGCTCCTGTGCGCGCGGGCTCTCGCAGCGGCTCAACCCCTCCTCCTCCTCCTCCTCCTCCTCCAAAGATGTCGCATGAGCTTCTCCTCTCTCCGCGGCGTTTCTTTTCTTTTTTTCTTTTCTTTTTCTTCAGTGTCCTTAACAGTTAACCGAATTCGGTCAAATTAGCAGCTGTCACATCCGCGACCAGCGAGTCCTCGTCCAGGCGCACGGACTGCCCCTCCCCACAACGGAGGTGTTTAAACCCTCAACCCGGCGCATCCTCTCTCTCTCTCTAGCTCTCGCTCTCTGTCTCTCTCTCTCTCTCTCCTCAACCGCCGCAGAACTCCGCCGACCAACCGTCAGGTGACCGCGCGGAGCGGAATATTCATCAGCACCGTCGTCGTCTTTCATCTCTTCACTCCTTCGGACTCCAGGCAACCGGAGCTGCCGCAGCCCCGGTCCCCGCTGTATCCTCTCGTCTGGTCTGGGACATTCTCCGCTTCACGCACACGCAGATTAACGGGGATTCTGCCCCCCCGCCCGCGCGCTGATGCTGATGTCCTTGAGCTCGGCCTGCACGGTGAGTCGGTGAGTCCGTGCGTGCCCGCGTGCGTGGCTGTTATTTACCCCGGGTGCTCCAGCGCCCTTTTTATTAGGGAAGATGTGTTGCTCTAGCTGAGATTCAGTAATAGCCTTTAGGAAGGTTATTAACGGACTTTCAGAATGTAACACAGGGCCTAATGTGGCATTTCTCATCACAGGCCTTACACTGCTGTAATAATATTCTATACAGTAGGGCATACCATAATACCCTGGCAAACAGCGTTATGACATTATGAAGGAGTATGTGTGTATGCGTGTGCGCGCGTGTACGCGTGAATATGCTTGCGTGCGCGTGTGTAGAGCTAATGATACATATCCATCCATCCCTCCATCCATCCGTCCATCCATCCCCCTTCGTGTCCTGTGTCAATTGATGAAGGGCTGCAATCCAACGTTTTCAGCGAGCAGCATGCGCTATTCTTCCGTTTGCCTCTTGGTTTTCCCGGGCGCTAGAATGTACCAGGCTATAGGCTATTGGGTATCAATTGCGTTGTTTGTCGCACCTGCAGCGCTGAGCTGTGGGGGTGTCGGTTTGATCTGGTAATGATCTCTGGCCGGAGGGACCTTCACAACTCGCCCGGCACAGGGTGGGTATGAGTTGAGCAGAGCGGGCCGGCGGTGGCCAGGCCGGTAACCTTGCGGAGGGACATAGGGTAGGCAAGTGGCGCACCATAGGCTACACACACACACACACACACACAAACGCTCACACACTCACACTCGCTCCTTACATTTTTAGTAGGCCTACAGTATAGTCTCTCAGCTTTAATCAGGACCTACTCTAGTTGCCATATGTGTTGAGGAAGAGCAGAGGGATGAGGCTCAGGCACTTCTGAAGGTGACCAGGAAAGGTCGTTTTGTTTGGGAAACACTGTTGCATGGGGCCATTCCTACACTGAAGTGCACAGTCTTGCTGGCAATTGCCAGCTGAATTAAATATGTGTGTGTGTGTGTGTGTGTGTGTGTGTGTGGCTTTGGGTGGAGGTGAATAGCAACTCATGTGGGAGGGACGTGGGACACTGTGAGAGAGTGTGTGCATTAGGACATGTGTGTGAGATGTAAGAGAGATGGACTGACATCAGAGAAGACGTTTATCAGTCTTAAATGGGACTTACTTTCTTTACAAACAGAAACACCCACACTCCCCTCTGTCAAACTTTCACCATCATCATCCTAGTCAGCATCATCCAGTTGCTTTAATGCTCTACAGTAATGCAGATATCTGTGCCCTGTTGGCGGCCCACCTTTAATGGCTCCAGCCACTGACTGTGTCGAATTCTAAGTGTGCTATTCCCACTGGGCATTACAGAAGTGTGTGACTGGCGGCGAGCCAGCGACGGCAGGCAGCAGCCCAGATACAAGGGCCCTGCCAGAGGTGACCCTTCAGTTGCCTGTTGGAAAGTAGGACTGCAGCTGCACAGGTGGACCGCAGGCTAGCCACTGTAGGCGGAGAGACGAAATACTGACAAGTGCACACACAAACACACACACACTGAGCCATAACGTGAATACACTCACCAAGCATGACAATTCTCAGCACAAGAAGTACTGACAGGAACATGAGTGCATGCATGCTTGTGTGGTCACATTTGCTCAGGTGTGTGTGTATGTAGCCTGGGTTGCCCCATCCAGCACACGCGCACACACACACACACACACACACACACACAGACACTCATACACACACAGTAGAGTCACAAAGCATACGCGCTGCTGGCCTAGAATCAAATCCCGTGAGGACCTTCTCTCCTGTGTCTTTCCCACTCTGTACCCCTCTCAACCTTCTTGCTGCTGTGATAAAGAGAAAATACCCTAGAGAAAAGAGTGGCCACTTTCTTTTACAAAAAAAGAGGGAAAAAAATCAAATTGCTCCGACCCTCTGAGGGATGGTGTGCGGAGAAGCAGGGCTAACATTCAGGATAAATGGGCAGGCCACTGAGGATTGTGGTGACCTTTTGTCTGACTCTTTTCATGTTCAAACACATTTTCAGCCAGGACAGCCCCCTCTCACTCTCTCTCTTACTCTCTCATTTTGAAAGTGCTGTGGTTTTCTGTGTGTCATGACAGAGATCATATAAGTGATGTCTCTGGGCATGTGTGTTAGGGTCTTTGTGTGTTTACTGTACATTTGTGATGCTTGCATCCTGTGGCTAAACTGTATTTGTGTGTGTATATAAGACTTAGGAACGCGTGACAAATTGAGTAACAAAGTGTTTTCTTTTTTTTTATGTAATGCAGGCTAATGTGCACACATATGCACGCATGTGCATGCACACGTCAAAGCTGTGCAACAAACAGAAAGACACGGTCAGAGTTAGTTGCAGTAGTTGGAAGGCTGAACAGAAGAGCTTTTTCTTGTGTGAGTGTTATAAAATCAGACAGAATCAGTGAGTAAGAGACCGGGCTGGGAAGAAAATGCACGACTGGCTGAGTAAATAAATGATTGCAGTAGCAGGAAGCAGATAGACAAGGAGGACAACAAAATGAGGGAGTTAAGAGAGGGGAAAAAAGGAAGGTAAAATAATAACAAGCAATGAGACACCACAAGACAAGGCAACACCCCCCCACCACCACCACCACCAACAAAATAAAAAAAACAATAAACCTGTATAGATAGAGTACACAGATATAGATAAATAGATGGAAGAGCAGGCAAATAAGAAAAGATGGAGAGCGAGAGGAAGCTTCAAAGGCAGAGCAGGGTGACTCAGTCATAAACTAACACTCTCAGTCAGGATAGAAGCATGGCAGGGCAGAGGAAAAAGGGAGGGAGAAGATGCAAGAGGCAGAGGGAGCTGAGGGAGAGCGAAGAGTGGAGAGGAGGGAGGAGAAAAGGAATTAATGATGAGCTCCAGCTCTGTTTTTTTAATGCTCATCCTTATGTAAAATACCCTGATAGGGAAAGCAGAATATGTTGTGTCATGTGTGATGCTGAGAATATTTAGTTACAGTTGCCGCTAATTGCCACTATTTGCAGTTGTTAAAACCTACAGTGCCATGTTTTTGAATTACAGAAGCCTTTTTTAAAATAACAAAAAATATATACTTGAGGTGTATTTAAAGGTGCTATATGTGAGTTTTTGCTTCATAGCCAAGTTTAGCATTGACAACTGTAAAAAACATTCAGAGTTCAGCTTCAGACCTCATTCTTTCACCTCTTGTACAATCAATGGTAAATGCAAAAAAACACTGCTAATGCTAAAGTTGGCTAAGTAGTGATGGCAAAGTCTTACATATTAAGTAAAAGATTTATGTCTTCAGTAAGAACAAACGGGCCTGTGGGACTGCACACTACACTACATTGTTGGTTTTGGTCTTCATTGAGTTTCTTGACAAGAACAATAGAATAACGCCATCCTGCAACAGGGAAGGTGGTGATACCCAGTAAAGTCAATATGAGATGAGAGACGTATTTGATGGGAGATGAGATATTATTCTCAGGAGGCAAAGTTATGGTTATTGGACTTTCCTTTGTCAGGTGGCCAAAAACAAAACTCCAAATAAATGGTAATTTTGCTCAGTGTTAGCTGGATATCTAAATAAGCTAATTTTCAAACATGTTAGCCATATCCACTGAGGGTAATTATATGTGAACAAAAAAATAACAAATTCGAGTTAAAAATTACATGAAGTGAGACAATGATGTTTACATAACTAAATATGAGGAAAAACTGAGCAGAGGTTTAACCCTCCCGTTGCCCTTCGTATTGCCCTTCGTATTCCGTATACTTTTCTCTTCTTACTATTATTCAAAAACAAAAGATAACCGCTTCACCGTCATGAATACACACACACACACACACACACACACACACACACACAAAGGTACATTGTCAGCCACCGGGTCACTTTAACCCAGAGGACAACACGAGGGTTAAGAGACTATGAATGTAAATTTCCCTTGCGGATTAATAAAGTATCTATCTAATCTAATCAAAATCTAATCTATGATTATTGTAAAATGTATACTTGTATGTGTGCTTGTTCTGATTTTATAACATGACTGTATACTTCTTCCGTCTACTTCCCTCTTCAAGGGATACTTTGATATTTATTTAGATCAACACTAATGAATTAATGGTAGATTTTTTAGCCACTGCATCAAAAGTTTCCCAACTCAATCCAGTTTCAGCATGCCTTGTGTCTGCCTCAGAAATTATTTGATGTAATGGTAGTGAGTGAGATCAGTAGAACAGAGTGGTAATGTTTTATCTCTTCCTATCTTAGGTCCTGGTGGTGCAGCAGTAGCTACCTCTGAACTGGATCCACTTACTGTCTCTGATTTATCAGCCGCCTTTGCCTCGCTCGCCCCTCTCTCCATCCTTCCATCATCCGTCCATCCCTCTCCTTAAGTCCGTCAGCCCGTCCGTCCGTCCATGGACCGGCCGTGACCCTGGAGGGAGGGGGACAGAAACGAAGAAAGAGCGGAGTTGCAGAGGAGACGAAGGAAAAGAAAGCTGGATTCATTCAGACGTCACGCTTCTGAAGTGCCCCTGCTTGCTGTGCTTCATCCCCCTCACCCTCCTCCTCCTGTTATGGAGAACTAAAGGAGCAGTGGGAGGCTAGGCCAAGATAGTGAGGAGACTAAAATAAACAAAAATAAAATTAAACAAGGGTTTAGACATATCGTTATAATAACACATTTTTAAGTAAGATATTAAGGCAGAACTGAGATTCTGACTGTTGAGCACATGAACACCCCTCCACCAACCAAACGAAAGTGGAACTGAGTTGAGGACAGACTACAGGAGAAAGGAGGACCGAAACAGAGAAAACCCTCACTGATATGTCAACAACAGCCACGATGGGTGAAATGGCAAACAGTGCAGTGGAGTTTTATCCTAAAGGGACTCGAGGTGGGGGCGGAGGAGGAGGAAGGGCAGATGGCAGCCATGTAGGAGGAGACTTTGGGGTCACGGTGAAGGAGCTCAGGGAGCTGATGGAGCTCCGAGGGGCCGATGCCCTGCAGAAGATCCAGGACAGCTACGGAGACACAGAGGGGCTCTGCCAGAGACTACAGTCCAACATCACTGATGGTGAGCAGGCATGGACTGATGAATGGCTGATTGGGTTAAAAAGTAGATGGAGGAATGGATGGAAGGTTGGATGAATGAATAATAGAGGAGTATATGGCTAGATGGATGAATGTGTGAGAGCACAGATGTATAAATAGACTGATGGAGGAGTGGATGGGTGGATGAGTAGACACATGAATGAGTGAATAGATTGCTGGCCCGCTGGATGGATGGATTTGTAGAGTGGATGAATGGAGATGGGTTAGCAGGGGAATGAATTGGTACACTGAGATTAACTGAATGAAGGAGTGGAAGGATGGATGACATTGTTCTCTTGGCTGGAGTTACACATAAACACCTCTGCACGTCTGGTGTTACTGAATCTGTGTCCAATTCATGATTTATACGTCATCGTCATTTGGCTCAAACATTTGAAAGTGATTACATGTGTTCACCAATCATTCTATAACAATACTAATACATAGACAAAATGTTTTGATCATGAAAAATGACCAAGACAACATTCATTTTATTTTACAAATGCATCATTAATACACGAGAGGACTGAATTTTTTTTAAATGCAGCAACTTCACCACAGTCCAGTGTAGTCCTGGCTACAGAAGGCAGTTTTTGGTGAAGTTAGATGCATGGAGAACATGGGTGGATGAATTGATAGATGATTAGATGAGGGGATTATAGTGGATGAATGGATGGAAAGCTGACAGAGTAAATCAATAACATGGATGAATGGAGTAAAAGTGTGCAAGGACTGGCTAGAATCTCCAATGGCACAACTGCAGTTGTTACAGGTGCAGTGTTTGGGTTTATTGTGGGTTCAGACATGTTTTCATTATTCTCTCTCTATATATATTATTTTCACTATAGATTAATCCAAAAAATCTACAGTTAATTTATTTAATGATGAGAAAAACATCAAATCCCTCAGCAAATGTTTGACTTTCTTGTTTGCAAAAGGCCTCAAATTATTAATCAGTCATCAAAACAGTTGGTGATTTGATAATCAGCTAATTATTTAATCGACAAACTGTCAGCTTCCAAATCATTAAGTCCACTTTTTCAGTCATTAATCAGTCATTCTTTGGTTCAAATCAAAAACAAGCAACCTGAAGGTGTTTTTTACTCTATCATCTAACAATTTATAGACCATGAATCATCAAAATAATCTGTACTTTAATCTACAGTGAAAATAATCAGCCGCTGCCTGTTAAACTGACCAGGGCCCAAATTTGGTTTTGAAATTGCTCACTGAAATGTTTGGTACTCATATGTAATATGCAAATGAGTCAACTGAACTCATTATTTTACCAATTAATTAATCAACAAATGTTGCTTCTGCACTAATTTAAAGTAGAGATGATAATGAAAGTAACAAAATTTAATTACACGATATTTTATTGATACCTTTCACTTGCAAACTTAAACCTTCTCTCTCTTTCTTTCTCTCTCTCTCACACAAAATAACAAGTTAATATGATTATGCCAATCAGTGATTTGTAGTGGGTAGTTTGTGTTTCTATATCCTTAGCATATATGTATGCGTGTGCACATTTGTATGTTCTAACAGGGGTGTGGTACCACACTACACCCACTCCTTCAACTAGTTTGTAACCTAGCAACACAACAGCAGAGGGAAGTTGGCTGGGAAAGTCAGCAAGAGAGAAAAAGATGACTGAGAGCAGTGAGATGGAGATGGTGAGGAACAGAGACGGGTGAATGGAGAAAGAGGAGTGTGTGTGTGTGTGTGTGTGTGTGTGTGTGTGTGTGTGTGTGTGTGTGTGTGTGTGTGAGTGAGAGTGAATGATGGAGAAAAAGTGAGAGAGTTGGTGGGTGTTGCGTTACAGTAAGTCTGTGTTGAGTGTTGCTAATTTGATACTGCGAGCTGGTCAGGAATCAGTGCAGCAGGTCCCAACAAACCCAGCACACACACACACACACACACAGAGAGAGAGAGTCATGTATCTGCAGTTGTCCCTACAAAGCACAGTTGGCAAACAACAGACAAACACTGTCGTCCACACACTTGGACAGGCTTCTTTTGCACTGTGCTGACTTTCACAAATTACATATGGTATCTCCTGGTGTGACAAACCAGCCAAAGTGCAAACGCAGAGGAAGAGAGATGTTACCCACCTTGAAAAAATCTAATGTCATTACTCAAAACACTGCTCCAACTTGTGACTGATCATCAGAACTCACATCTCAAGATGTTTTCTGCTCCAGATCTGAGATGTTTGACAGCACCACAAAGGCTGCTGCCTGTGCTTGGTATGACTGCAATAAAACTGATCACAGAGGAGGAACATGAATTGACAGATCAGATGTGAAAATATGGGTATATACAGACATGCATATTTTACAACAATAATACACAAATAGATAGCATATGACACACCAGGGTGTATGCACCACGTACATACACATAATGTTGCAGCTTATGTTGAACATCATCTGTAATATGATACACAGAGCAGAGTCAGGGTTAAACCAATACAGAATGGGATCTCTCTCTCTCTCTCTCTCTGTCTCATACACACACACACACATACGCACACAAACACAGATATGGATACCCCGACACTGCAGTATGAGACCATTATATCCACATTGAAGAGAGAGAAAGGAGGAGGAGGAGAAATGATGAGAAAGAGGGAGTGAGAGAAAGTGTGTGTGTATGTGTTTGTGTGTATGTGTATGTGTGTGTGTGTGTGTGTGGTGATGGTGGGGGGTGGTGAGGGGTGAGGAGGGAAAGCTAGAACAGCTTGCCGCATTGTCAAGGACACATCAAGGGGAGATTGAGAGAGAGACGAGAGAGGCTGTGGAAGAGGAAAAGGAGGAAAGGAAGAATGGAGGGATAGATGAGTGGAGGAGAAAGAAAGGGAGGGAGAAAGGGATGGACTAATGAAAGGAGGATACAGCTCGCTGTGATTACTCAGCATAAGGTCACCTGTTTTCTCTCTCTCCCTGTCTCTCTCTCTCTCCTCCTCGCCTTGGCCTGAACCCTGTTGAGCGTCATATTGCCACACAACTCTTCAGCAACGCTGGGAGCTTCATATGACTCCCTGCAGCAAGCACATTGGAGGGAGGATGTCACCAAACACACACGCACACACACACGCACACACACACACACACATAGGCAAACTGACACAAAGATAGTCACCGGTCTTGGCCAACCACAGCATACAAATTGCTGTTCCCCTTCCCTGACAGCCAATCCAAAAAAAAAGCTTTGCTTCAAACCTCTTACACTGAAAGAATGACATCACCTGTTGCTGGGCAGAAACCTGTTAGAGACAGGAAGCCCTGGACCTGATATCCTGGTCACCATGGAAACTGAATCACTTAGGGGTGAGGTTGAGGGGGAGAGGAGGGGGAGGATGGAGATGTTGCAGCAAGGCTGGAGATGAAAGAGACAAGGTTTGCAGGCAGGAAAGTACATTTGGAGTTAGCTTCCATAATTCAGTGATTTGACTTTGTCCATCCATCCATCCATCATCTATAGTGCTTATCCGTTAAGGACTATGCAGATGTTTTTGTTTTGATCACTTCACTTTCTATGATTTATATTTTTCTCCTCATAAAGAAATGTGCTAACATCTCAGCCATTATTGTCACCTGTCTTTTTCTCTCTGCATCTCTGTCACCATCTCAACCTCCCTCTCTATCTCTCAGGTCTCAGTGGGGACCCAGCAGACCTGGATCGTCGGTGCCAAACATTCGGCCAAAACTTCATCCCCCCAAAGAAACCCAAGACTTTCCTGGAGCTTGTGTGGGAGGCCTTACAGGACGTCACGCTCATCATCTTGGAGGCCGCTGCCATCATCTCCCTTGGCCTCTCTTTCTACCAGCCTCCTGGAAAGGAAAGCGAAGGTGAGGACAGGGGCAGGGAGGGGTGGGATGGGTCATTTGGGCGGGAAACTGGGCTAACATTGTATTCTTATGCTGAATACACACTGACATGCTGCTGCAGTACCAGGCTCAGGTGTATTTGAATAGTTGATTGATGAAGTTTACAAATATATAAATACAAAAGCATTGTCATTGAAAAAAATATGACTCTAATTTCAGGAAGCAGAGTTTTCTATAGGTAGTGTTAATCAACATATATACTTTTTTGTTTTTGGATAAATCAGAAAGACTGCTTTGTAATGGTCTAATCATCTTTATTGGTTTCACAGTTAAAAGAAGAAAATGCACAGCATAAAAGGAAACTAATACAATAGACAAAAGCGAGTGAGATGAAAAGTAAGAGGGATTACCAAATTGTTGCCATTAGCTTTCTGGGTCTGCTTACCACAGTGAGAAGTCATGATAGGGAGGAAGTGGGCTTAGTGGACAGAAAGAGGAAACATGGGACACAGTGGCTCTGTCTGAAACCACATAGTGCACTCTAGATAACAGCAGCACATGTCAACACCTCATATCCTCACATTAATTTTATTAGGTATGGTGGTACAACGTAACTAACTATAGTCATGTACTTTTTTCTTAAATTTGTCAATGGTAGTAAATTACATGATAATAAACACAGACTCTAGTCAAAGGCAACCACTGTCAGTAACAGCCACTGCAGTCTGCCATATTATTTGTTTCAGGTCATAGCTAAATGTCTCACTGTGGCTTACCACAATGAATCAGGTAGTTTTGGTATCTGTCATCTGTCAGTTTTGGTTGTGGCTGGCATTATATTTAGATCACACTTTGTCCTTTTACTTTGGCTTTCCATCGTACATTTGAAAACGTAATGGATAGCGAACCTATCCAGCTACCCATGCCACCAACCAGCTGAAGCTGCTGCTTCAGGGAGGTTAAATACTATTTGATTCAGTTGTCATATCATATCTCTAGCTATGTACTTCGCTCTCTCTCTCACTTTCTCTCTCTCTCTCTCTGCAGCTTGTGGGAATGTGTCAGGGGGTGCAGAGGATGAAGGTGAGGGTGACACCGGTTGGATTGAGGGTGCGGCCATCTTGCTGTCTGTTGTGTGTGTTGTCCTGGTGACGGCGTTTAATGACTGGTCCAAAGAAAAGCAGTTCCGGGGTCTTCAGAGTCGGATCGAGCAAGAACAGAAGTTCACTGTTGTGCGGAAAGGAAATGTCATCCAAATCCCTGTGGCTGACATGGTGGTGGGGGACTTGGCCCAGGTCAAATACGGTAAGGAGACCACAGCAAATGCTTATTATTTAAAAGAGGAGGAAGGGGTAAGCCTGCATGTATTGGACAAAAAAGATGAATTAGCTCTTTCTCAAACAGGAATGACATTGACATGACAACAGGAATATTGAGCTAGAGCCAGTGGTAGCTTAGCATGAAGACTGGAAGCAGGAGAAAAACAGCTAGCCTGACCCTGACAGGGAGGTACTTGTTAAAACAGGTGGCTGTAGTTCAGGTGGTAGAGCGGGTCGCCCACTAATTGGAAGGTCAGCGGTTTGATCCCCGGCTTCTCCAGTCTGTGCCGAAGTATCCTTAGGCAAGATACTGAACCCCACTTTGCCCCAGATGTGTGTATCATTGGTGTGTGAATGTGTCAGAGTGCTTTGGTCTTAGAGCAAGCGCTGTATGAATGTGTGTGTGAATGGGTGAATGTGCTGCTATACCCACACTACTTTTCTCTGCAGCATCTCTTTGTTAGGCACCCATGCACTGACATGTCCCTAACTAAAAAGAACATGAATTATGAGGTGAATCACACCCTGATCTGTGATCATCTGTGTTCAGGGGACCTGCTGCCAGCTGATGGTATCTTGATTCAAGGCAACGATCTCAAGATAGATGAGAGCTCTCTTACAGGAGAGTCTGACCATGTGCGCAAGTCTGTGGACAAGGACCCAATGCTGCTCTCAGGTTTGTTTTCACATTTTTTAATTTTGCTCTCTGTTACAAAGCTGATTCTATTCAGTAGATATCATATAATAATAATAATACTATATAAAAATCGCTTATTGAAGTTGATGCTCTGCTTTTATTGAGGCAGTGGTCTTCCTTCAAATCACTGGCAACTTTTAAGCTGTATTTTGTCCAATTCCTGCATGTACAAGGGATGGGTAAAGTAACACACAACTAAATTACTGTATCATATGTACATTTTATCGCTGGGTGTTAATGCAAATGCTAAGCAATTAATACAATACATATTTCAGTCCATAGTCCTATTAGCATAACTGGTCAACACTTATTTGCATATAAGGCAACTGTAACACATTCATGCCTTAAGAGTTTATATTAATGCTGCCCCAGTGTATAATGCCATGGCATGACCATGCCATGATAGACATAAGATCTACAATAGTAAGATTTAGGCTGGTCAGAGGTGTTAACTCAATGTGTGATCATTTTGGAGGCTGCAGTGTGTGGTGCTTTCGAACTGTATTGCAGCCTACTTGCAATTATTTGAATGGGGTGGGCAAAATAATCAGAACACCTGTCAACATGTCGCATTACAGTTCAGCAACACCACAGACACACATCACTCCAAAATGATCACACAGCTGAATCTACACCTCTGTAATGGAGAGGATTTGTTGCAGGACTGTTGTATCAGATTTCATTAGTTTTAGCTAGGTGTCTATAATTAGATGAACAAATAAAATGTGAATGTTATGATTTTTTAAACATTGAAAAAAATTGGTTTTAGAGTTCGGTTGGTGGCTAGTCAAAACTTTGGGCTCTGCTGAGGGACTTAATATTTGTAATATCTTCTCCACGGCCCTGTCTTGACCTGTATTGGATGGTTACAAAATTGTTTTATTGTGGTTAGGTGAACTGTTGCTCAAATGTTACTGCTCACTTCAGTAGTAGATGTCTATAGAGTATGGATAGAGAGGCCCAGTATTGTCTAGGTATTAGGTAATAGGTATTCAGATTTTTAAAAAAAATCTTTATGGGAAAATACGTTAAGAACCCCAAATTAGTGGAACTAGAGCTTCTTGAGAAATGCCATAGAAGTAAACAGTACAACTGCTAGGCACCAGCTGAGTGCTCATTTTCCTATAACATAAGTGTTGGGTGCTCAAGCTAGCAGCATCATAACCTGGGGCACTGTAGCCCACAGTGTGATCGTGGTTCAAGCTATTTAAACTTAAACCCTGTTTAAAACTTTAATGTCCACTACTTCAGTCAGTATTTTCGATTAACAATGGATCAAATACCGTATCAACTAAAGTGGATCAACTACTGTATATATAATGTATGTATATGAATATATATCTACTATGCTTCCAGTGACAAATCCACAGATATTTATAATCTGACTCAGCAGTTCACCTCAGCTTTATGGAGTGTTTTAGGATCTTTCAGCTCATTATTTTTGCAACTTTGCTGTTTCACTTCTGGTACTGTTTTGGTTCAGTGTCACTGTCACTCATCAACCTCATTTCCAGTCACAGCAAACACTTTTGTTCAGTGAAACAGCTCTGGTAAACACAGCAGGCATACAAGGTTAGTGACTACATGGTGAACAAAGCAGAGCATTTAGCAGCTAAAGAGACATATATTAGATATTTTTCCCAAGAGTTGGTGAAAACCAAAACAGAGATATAAGGTGCGTAAATATTGAACTTAATTTCTAACTAGACTGTCCCTCTAGACTCTTTGACCTAACTACTTTTGTCTTTTTCAACTTTGCTCTCTCTGCCTGTGTGTTGATGTATTGTGTTGATCTGACTTTGCAACACTTATTTCCAGCCAAGTGGCAAGAGTGTCTCAGGCCATCTATCATATGTTAAGAAAAAAAAAAACACTAACATAAAAATTAACACAAACATACATACATACACAAAACACTGAGAAAGCATCTTACAAAAATCGCAAGATCACAAGTTGTTGTTTCACATCTGTGACCACTTGGGGGTGCACCTTTGCAAGCACCACTGGTTGCTTAATTGAGTCTTAACCACTACTCTGTTTGGACATTAAGGTACCCATGTGATGGAGGGCTCAGGCAGGATGCTGGTGACAGCTGTAGGTGTCAACTCACAGACAGGCATCATCTTCACTCTACTGGGTGCTGGAGAGATGGAAGAAGATGGGAAGGAGAAGAAAGGTAGGTGGAAGAGTGGAAAGAGTGGAGACTTAATATTTAGTGATACATCAGAAGTGCAAATGGCTTTGTTCTTGAAACATGCAAACCAGTAGAAGTAAACAGATGCTTAAAAAACTCAGGAAAGATAACAGCATTTTTCTTACATTGCCATTATCTCCATGGATGAATGCTTAAAACTGTTCTCAAGTCAGTGGCTGTTAATATTTATTGTTTGAAAGTTAATCAAAGCACCAGAGTCTCAAAATCACCACAAAGAGACAGGAAACAGCGAGATTTAAAATGACCACAAAGACATGCAAAACAACTGAAAGTGACGCAAAACGACTATAAGGAAAAGACAAGAGCTTCAACAGGAAACACAACAGTTTAACCTCATAGATAATTTAGCCCACATCCTCTCCTATCCCTCTTTCCACTCTCTGTTTTCCTCTTTCTATCTCATTGTCACACATTCTCATGCCCCCTCTCTCTGCTTATCCATCTTTCTCTATTTCTCTCACTTGGTCTCTTGTTTACCCCACCCCTGTGCCCTCTTTCACTTTCCTATCTCTGCCCTGTTTCTCCTTCCCTCCCTTAATCTGGGAGAGAGAGGCTGCAGATTGAATCAATTATTGAAAGAGCAGGGGAGAGCAAGGGAGCTGGAGAGATTCAGGGAAGAGTGTTGGTTGGTCAATGCATGAAGCATTAGTCTATGCTCAATTTTGTTTTGGAGGAGCCCTGCAGTCAGAGTAGAGCTGCAGACAACAACAGAGGCTACACATACTTTCAGAAGCACTTAAGGTTAATATCATTATCAGTGCGCTCATCCATGCTTCTACCACTGCAGTTCTCACTTCTGTATGGGAATGTGTATAGTATTGTTGGTATATTAAAAAGGGGAAAACATTTGTGGCACCCTGGAATGAAAAAATGGACAGGAACTAATTAGCTGATGATGCTTATTTTATGAAAAAAAATACTTCTATCTCTTGTTATCCTCGTTCTGTTTCCAAAGTGTTAGTTGTGTACTAGGATGCATTGTACTCAGTGCAGCCTCTATGGGCTGGATCATTCAGACAGTCATTTACTGGAGTTAATACATTATTCATAAGACTTCCACAAATGCCATAACTTGTTAGTTTTTCCTCATGCAATGTGGGTTTGCTATGGGGCTGTTTACTCTTCTCTTTGATCTGTCTCACATTTTGAAATTGAGGTTATATTCAGTTTATTTTTTTCATTCTATAAAGTCATCTACAGACATTCTGCTAGTACAGTCATGCGTGCAAACACATTCACTACTTGAGTTTTTTATTCTTCTTCTTTTTGCTCTCTTTTGTTTTCCCTTTTTACCAAATCCTCTCATGTGCCCCCAAAACCTTCCTTTCTCACACATTTCCCAAGCAGAGGACAGTACTCAGTTGCTCATCTCTACAGATGCCAGTTACAGCACAGTCACCAATGGTATGTGAGCATAAAGTTGTCTGCCCTGCTCCTTTCCTCAGCCAGTGAATGGACCCCAGTACACAGTGCAGTAAAGTGACAGTAACCTATGATGGACTTATTCATAAAAAATGTCTCTCAGTCTCTTGACCCAGTGTATGAGGATGTGTGTACCTTTATTACTCTTCCCTTTGGTATTGTTTCTTTGTGCTTTTCTGTTTCTGGATGTGTGTCTTAAGCTGTCCTATGATCAGAAATATGAACTGTCGATTATGTGATGTACATGTGAACACCACTTTTTCATAACAGTTTGCCTTCCTATTTTCTTATCCTCATGTCTACCCCTGTCTCAACTCACCCTCCCTTTCTCTCAGGAAAACAACCTGATGGAGCTGTGGAGAACAATCAGAACAAAGGTAAAAGCTTGTGTGTGTGTGTTTGTGTGTGAAGCTAGGTTTGGATATGAGATGAGCTTTCTTCATCTTCAGGTGCAGTGCTGAAGAGAATGTATATGATTTTTTTGTGTGTGTTTCAGCCAAGAAACAGGATGGGGGTGTTGCCATGGAGATGCAACCCCTGAAGAGTGCAGAGGGAGGGGAGGTAGAGGACAGAGAGAAGAAGAAGACCAACGTTCCAAAGAAAGAGAAGAGTGTGTTGCAGGGCAAGCTCACCAAACTGGCTGTTCAAATTGGCAAAGCAGGTAAAGACTTGTACCAAAACTGGGCAGGTTTCTTATAGCAGTTTAAAAACTCTCCACACTCAAAATAAACACACAGAGTAGATTCTGTAGCTATCAGTCCCATAGAGCTTTTGTGGCAGTGATGTGCAGCGAAGTTCTTTCTAAATACAAGAAATTAATTGTGGGAGTTGTGTGAAAGTTTGCACATAAGGTGTGACGACTCATTCTTAGAATTGTTGTTTATTACTGCTCAGAAACAGACTGACATGTAGAAGGTGATATTCTCAGGTTCTACAGTATAAACTGTGATGGACTGTGATCACACAGGTAAAGGATTGAAATGAATAATGACACACGGTGTTGTTGTTCATTCACTGGGTATACATTACTTCAGAGAAAGTCAGAACAGGCTGATTGAGTGACATAAATTGTCCCTTCTTTGAATCTCCCCACAGGTTTGGTGATGTCAGCCATCACTGTCATCATTCTGGTGCTGTACTTTGTCATCAACACGTTTGTCGTTGAAGGTCTGTGTGTACACAGCTTCTCAACAAACACCATAATTCTCAATAAATAAATGTTTACCACTCTGCTGAGTATGACTCACTTTTTAAACTAGACTTAATATGAGGTGTGGTGTGTGTTGCAGGTCGCGTTTGGATGACAGAGTGTACTCCAGTCTACATCCAGTACTTTGTCAAGTTCTTCATCATTGGAGTCACTGTGCTGGTGGTGGCTGTCCCAGAAGGCTTACCTCTTGCTGTCACCATTTCTCTGGCTTACTCTGTGAAGGTAGACCCATCTCTCCAGTTGAATAAATGCTTATCAAATGGAAATATATGAGTTATTGGTCAACCAGTGTAATATTATGACAGAGATTACATTGGACAGCCAGGTGAAGGGATGAATACTGGTAGGAGTAGTAGGTGTATAATCAGACTTCAGCACTATAGACTTTTACATATACAGAGCAAAATCAGAGAGATGTGTGACGATGGCATTCAGACATGGCTTTATAAAGACATGTAAGACATGTAAAGGCCTTCCTCTCCCACATCTTTTTTTCCAGAAAAAAACTCAACCAAATAAATTAAGAAGATAGTTTGATGTTTTAGGAAACGCTTATTTGTTCTTTTGCCAAGAGTTAGTTCTCATATCTGACCTTTAAATTTGAAGCTACAACTACCTGGCTAAGTTAGCTTAGTGTAAAGACTGTAACCAGGCAAACAGCTAGCCCGGCTCTGTTCAAAGGTAAATGTATTGTACAAAAGCAAATAAGATAGATAAAGAAAACAGAAACCAAAGTTCATGATAGATAGGGTTAGATAGCTTGTCAAAGTCAGAGCAAAAGACAGATGTGTAAGGTAGTGTAAAATTCACTTTTCCCTCAAGCCTTCAAAGAAAACAGTGACTAATTTATCAAATTAATCTGCATTAGTGTGTTATGTAATTTTAAAGATTTTTCCCTCATATTCAATGGTGCTTCAAAGTTTGTGAACCCTTTAGAATTGTCTATATTTCTTCATAAATATGACCTAAAACATCATCAGATTTTCACACAAGTCCTAAGAGTAGATAAAGAGAACCCAATTAAACAAATGAGACAAAAATAGTATACTTGATCATTTCTTTTTTGAGGAAAATGATCAAATATTACATATCTGTGAGTGGCATAAGTATGTGAACCTTTGCTTTCAGTATCTGCTGTGACCCCCTTGTGCAGCAATAACTGCAACTAAACATTTCCAGTAACTTCTGATCAGTGCTGCACATTAGCTTGGAGAAATTTTAGCCCATTCCTCCAAACAGAACAGCTTCAACTCTGGGATGCTGGTGGGTTTCCTCACATGAGCTCCTCACTTCAGGTCCTTCCACAACATTTCAATCAGATTCAGGTCAGGACTTTGACTCGGCCATTCTAAAACAGATTCTTTCACAGATGGGATAAGGCTCTTATGTTGGAATGCAGTGTTTTTCTTTCTCCAAACATAATGCTTCTCATTTAAACCAAAAAGTTCTATTTTGATTTCATCCAGTACACAGAGCATTTTTTCCAATAGCCTTCTGACTTGTCCATGTGATCTTTAGCCAACTGCAGATGGACAGCAATGTTATTTTTGGAGAGCAGTGGCTTTCTCCTTGCCATACATGCCACTGTTCAGATGTTAGCATTAGCCAATATGAAGGAGGCCTTTAGTTGCTAAGAAATTACCTAGGTTCCTTTGTGACCTCATCAACTATTAAACACATTTGTCATGATCTTTGTTGGTCAACCACTCCTGAGGTGTAACAATGGTCTTGAACTTCCTCCATTTGTCCAGTCTGTGTGACTGTGGATTATTGGAGTCCAAACTCTTTAGAGATGGTTTTATAAGCTTTTCCAGCCTGATGAGTGTCAACAACTCTTTTATGAGGTCCTCAGAAAGCTCCTTTATTTGTGCCATGATACACCTAAAAACATGGTGTAGATCAGAGTTTGCTAGATCCCTGTTTTTTTAAATAAAACAAGGCATCCAGTCACACCTGATTGTTACCCAATTAATTAAAAACACCTGACTCTATTTGCACATTCAAATTGAACTGCTAATCCTAGAGGTTCACATACTTATGCCACTCACAGATGTGTAATACTGGATCATTTTCCTCAATAAATAAAGGATCAAGCATAATATTTCAGTCTCATTTGTTTAATTGGATTCTCTTAATCTACTCTTAGTACTTGTGTGAAAATCTGATGATGTTTGATGTCATATATATGAAGAAATAGAGACAATATTAAAGGGTTCACAAACTTTCAAGCACCACTCTATGTACTATTTGTGATAGGCCTGCTGCACCATCCCCGGTTAATATCAGTCTTTGCTCAAGTCAAATGCACTGCATTCCTCAAAAACATCTTGAGTGAAAACGAGCACTACATCTGCCCCTGGATTTTCATTTAAGTGAACAGTACTGAATTTTCCCTGACTCTCCATTCTTCCATCAATTCATTTCTCTCTGCCTCTGTCCTTCTATGCCCCTTCTATGCATCATCATTCTCTCCCACCCCACCCATCCTTCCACCCTTCTGCTCTCCATCACTATCTCATCTGTAGAAAATGATGAAGGACAACAACCTTGTGCGCCACCTGGATGCATGCGAGACCATGGGCAATGCCACGGCCATCTGCTCCGACAAGACTGGCACCCTCACCACTAACCGCATGACTGTGGTGCAGACATACATAGGTGAGCAAAAAACAGAAAAGACGTAAATTGTAACAAAATAAAATTTATAAGACATGTTTTTATGATCATCTTCGCTGCATTGGAAGACTCGTAAGGTGAATCAGTACCCACATGGTCGTATATTTACTTGATTAGATCAGTGGTTCCCAAAGTGGATGTCATGGCACCTCAGTGTACTTTAAGAGTGGGAAAGGAGTGCTGCAAGATTTTACTGTAAATTTAGTGAAATGTCACCACACAAAAAATTGCAGCAACCTAAATTGATTATGTTACATTTTTATATTAAGCTTGCAGCTGAAAGAAACAGGTGGCCAAAAAAAATATATCATGTTGTTCACTGAAAGCTTCTTGGTTTAGAACTTTTCAAGGAGAGGGAAAGCTAGATGTCCTAGACTAGAATGCCTCATAGCTTACTTTAAGCAAATAAGAATAGAAATATAGAGGGATGACAAATTAAGAAAAACTTGAAGTGATAAACAGGATGACAATGCCCCCATTCATAGGGCATGAGGGGTCACTGAATGGTTTGATGAGAATGAAAATGATGTGAACCATATGCCATAGTGTATGACATGACATGTTAGGCTTGTAGAATCAATACCAAGGCACAGTGAAGCTGATCTGGAGGCTTGTGGTGGTCTAAAACCTTACTAAGAGACTTAACAATAGTTGTTCTTTAATTTGCCACCTGTTTGTAGTTTTTAACTACATCCTCAATTACTCACCATATACTAGGTTTTGACCTAGTCTTGTTTGTACATGCCCCCTCTCAAGGACATTACAGTGTTAATTGTCATTGTTTTGCAGATGATTCAAAATTGTAGATTTGTGTTTTATTCTAATAATCAGTGTATGTGTTGTTGCTGTTATTTGTTGCAGTGCAGTGTTTTTCAAATGTAGGAAATCCCTTTCTATCAGCACACGATTAAATTCATCCATCTGCTGCTTTTTTATCCTTTCTCAATGTATGTTTTCCATATTCCATGTTTCCTGTACATTTATAGGGCTACTTAAGAAATTTGGAGTTGCACTTTCACATAGTTAGGTGATTTGCAAGATACACATTTTAAAAATTAATTGCACATGGAAAAACTGAGAACTGAGATTTCCTCCTTGTATGGAGCAAACTTGAAAAATACTGAATCCTACACTTCCCATAATGCAACTCAGTGCCATTTTTTTCACAGGCTCAGTAATACTCCCTATGATGGTGAAACTGGTGGAATGTGCTACATAACTCTGTACCGCATATATCCCCAAAATCTCCCCTTTGGCCTGAATATCATATCACTAAAACCCAACACTGTAACCAATTTAAATGAACTTTTATTTTATAGCAGGGAAGCCTTTTATGTATGGCTAGCTATTTTCATTGTGGGTCTACAGATGGGAGAACAAATAAGCAGAATTGTGTCTGGATATATTGATCTCATCGATATCATGCCCTATTCATATCATATCAGATATACAATGGATGTAACAGCAGCAGGTTGAGATAGCATGTAGGTTGAATGTATAGAGATGACTATTCAGATGTACTAAAGTTAGATTGTTGTTGCCCAGGTGATGTGCACCACCGTGTGATCCCGGACCCTGGACAGATCAACCCCCGATCGTTGGACCTATTAGTCAATGCTATCGCTATCAACAGCGCATACACCTCCAAGATCTTAGTGAGTCATGCATGGACAGAGATGGCATTGTTTTGCAGAGAGTCATTATCTGGCTTTATTTATTTGTTAGTTTTCTCTTACCTCATCCATCCTTGTCTCTCGTCACTGCCCTCTTTAATCTACTACCCCAACTTGCTTCAATCTTACTCTCTATCAGCCACCTGATGTGGAGGGGGGTCTGGCCAAGCAGGTGGGCAACAAGACGGAGTGTGGCCTGCTGGGATTTGTATTAGACCTACAGCAGGACTATGCCCCTGTCAGAGAGCAGATCCCTGAGGAGAGACTGTACAAGGTAAGAAACTGCACCACATCCACCTTCACAAGTTATAGTGTATTTATAGTGCTACAGAAGTTACCTATTGCAGCCATAACAGGGGACTTTATGACAATTTAGGTGAACATCTATTTTCTCCATGATTTTTATTTATAGATGTATATGTGAGGTAGATACAAAGTCAAATACATTACATGATTCTCATGGAACCAGGATCCCATGAGGGATCACCGTATATGCAGTTATGGCTGCAGGAGGTTTTTATTGATATTTTTTGATATATGTAAATGAAGTTGTACAGCAGAACTCAGCTCATTTTGGCAGTATGCTTTAGCACATTTGATATAACAAACTGAAGCTCAAACGGTAGCTTGGCACACTCTCAGTACCCTGAAGTAAGTCACAACACACAATCGCAGTCTGTTGCACTTTTGATGATCTAACTTTGCATTGTGTTGCAGTGGACAAAGATCACACTTGCTAATGTAACTGTCAGCAATTTATTGCAGGGCACCATGCTAGAGGCTAAAAAAATATTCTTTCATAGAAATAGCCAAACTGAAATTCTCTACCTGCAATTGTAGAAAAAGAATGCATTTACAGGATCTCTCCTGCATGAATGCTCTGTGACCAATATAAGGAAAAACAACACCTGAAATGTTACTCGTACTAGAAAAATCTCTGCTAAAGCCACATGGGATCTCACAGGATTTTATAACAAGCATCTGGTGTGCAAAACAAAACAAACAACACTGACAACAACAATAATAAAATCCTGAATTCCTTTGCTGCACTACAGTTTTGTGCCATATTATACCCAGTACACTATGGATCAAAAATCTAAAAAAAATTCATGGATCAAAATCTGTACACAAAACTGTCACTTAGAACTTTACTGAATTATACACATATATGATACATGTTCACAGTCATGTGTTTTTAGCAAGGTCTCAAAAAAAAACACAGGTCTCAGTGCACTAAGACTCAATCTGGTCCTGGTCCCTGAGAATCTGACCAGCCAACTTCTTTGTTTATTACACAGGTGTAAACCCTCAGGTACAACAACCAACACACTCAGAACTGTGTTTCTAGTCAGGGATATGTCTGTCTACCTCTAGTTTTACTCCTTTGAATTGTTCATCTCTCTCTCCCTCTCTGTCTCAGGTGTATACATTCAACTCAGTGCGTAAATCCATGAGTACAGTGATCAAGCTGCCTGATGGTTCCTTCCGCCTCTACAGCAAAGGAGCTTCTGAAATCATGCTAAAGAAGTGAGTAACAGGATGAGGGAGGTGGACAGAGGAATAAATGGTCCTGCAGTGTGAGTAAATAGAGGCAAATGTGTATTTTCTGTGTCACTATTGTCTGTCCTTTTTCTCTCCCCAGGTGTTCCTACATCCTAGATGCTAATGGAGAACCACGTAGTTTCCGACCCCGTGACAGAGATGAGATGGTCAAACAGGTGAGACTTGGTCATTGGATCGTCCTGGTGGATTAGGGGTTGATCATGTCATCACAGTGGGACTTTTGTTACATGTCATCCCCCATCTCTCTCTCCTCCTTATTTCCTGTCAGCTCTCTGCAGTCACTGTCTCATAAAGGCAAACATTTCCTCCAGATTATGCATAAAGGAATAGTATGACATTTTAAGTGCTAGAGTTGAAGGAAACTGGACCTCTTTTAGGTTTCTTGAAAACGTTTTCGGTCTCATCCGAAAGGCTGCCTCAGTTCTAAAAACTGGTTGGGGAGTCCCAGGTATTTAACCTCTTGGAGGTCGTTAACCCACCCTGTTGTTATGTGAGTCGTTAGGGTCACGTGTCCAGGTGTGACTTGTTGGTGGGTCATTGCCCCACCCTGATATCATGTGAGTTGAGTCACCACCTTATAGTGGTGGTCTATGACACCAACTATCAGCCATCCAAAACACAGTCTTGAGATCTTTACCCAGGCGATTTAATCCCGATTCACACCTGGAGCCATGTGACCCTAATTACTCACATAATGTCAGGCTGTCGTGGCTGTGTTGTGAACATGACACTGACATATCATCACCTTTAAGTTGATGTGTGAACTTGTTGCTTATTTTCATATCCAGCAGTTTCATAGTAACATGATCATCAAATCGAATATTCCCTCTCTTTAAGCTCTGTTTTTGGTCTCTACCAACTACTGAGGGAAATATCTGACTCTTAAGCTGCTAAATGCTCCACTATGTTCATCAGAGCTTTTTTAATTGAAAATAGCTGAAAACCACACTATAGGAGCGGTGAGAGTGGTCAGCTCATTGCTAAGAGTGACCCCTTTCAAATTGTTACATTTCATACATTTTCATTTTAGAAATACTCATTTGGTAGGTGTCCCTTTGAACTCTGGACAGAGCCAGGCTAGCTGTTACTCCCTGCTTCCAGTCTTTATGCTTAGCTAGGTTAACCTGCTGATGACTCCAGCTAAATGCAATATTTAGCATACAGACATAAAAAAAATTCAATTCAAACATGTTATTTATAGTTGTAATGGCCATAGAACTTGAAATAATCTAATTTGGTTTAGTGAATGTGTTGCTTTCTATTTGGTGCTTTCCTTCATGGAGACTTTATTGCAGTCATATCAAAGATAAGCCACTGTGTGCCTCAGAGATTAAAACAAGACGAACTTTGAAAAGCTGTCAGGTTGGTGTGTAACAAGAGGCTGTAAATGAAGGTATTACATCCTGAAACTGTCATGATAATCTCAACATTCACCCAGAGTACTGTCACAAAGTTTCTTTCCTGCTTTGTCTTTTATGATGTTATTTTCTGAAAGCTGCTGAAACTCTGTAAGACAACTGCTTCTCTGACTCACTTTGCTTATGCTGTACCTTAAATATCCATCAGCAAAAATATCTTTCACACATTATGGATCAACAGCCACAGTTGCAATCACACTAAACACCATAAGAATTACCAAACAGAATGTAAGCGAAAACTGTGGCATCAGCATTGGCAGACTTACAGTATATAGTCTGCTACTGCCAATATACATTCCAAATCTGTTATACATAAAACAGCTCCTCCAGATCAGTCTAGTTGTAACTGTAATATTTAGCAGAAAAACACATGTATTTGCTCTCATGCAGTAGATTAGCCTGTGCAGGCTGAGTGAGCATTGTTTAACTGACTGACAGGCTAACTGACCTAAATTTGGCTCATGATGAACACAGCTTGTGCCGTGAGAAAAATAACTCTCCTCCTTACACAACTTTATTCCAGCTCAGTTGTTCATTTTGCATTGTGGCAGCTTTATGTCACCTCTTCTTTCCATCACATTGTCTTCCCTCTGCTGTCTGCAGTTGGCTGGGGGTCTTTTCCCTGCAGCTTTGTCACAGAATATTCCCACACAATATTATACTTAAAAGGCCATCAGACAGAGACATTCAAACTGTATACAGCCAATTTAATCCAGTTTTATACATCAGATACTGGGATGTAAATTATATTTTGTACAATAAATTAAACAATCTGTGGTATGATGGTGAAATTGGTGAAATTTTGTGCACCTGTTTTCTGACCAGACCTGTAATAATGATTGATTAATAGGTGATTGAGCCGATGGCATGTGAAGGGTTGAGGACCATCTGCATTGCATACCGTGACCTGCCGGCTAGTCCTGAGCCAGACTGGGAGAATGAGGCAGAAATAGTGACAGAGTTGACCTGTATCACTGTGGTTGGGATAGAGGACCCTGTGCGACCTGAGGTAGGCTACTGTGGAGTGTGTCTGTGTGTTTAGTTTTACTTTCAGTTGGTACTATGAGTTTGTGTGATCCACAACATCATAATGTAATTCTAATCTGTATTTAATAGAGTAACTGCTACTGCATTTTGAATTTTTTTTTAAAGGTGCCTGAGGCCATCCGTAAGTGTCAGCGTGCAGGCATCACAGTGCGAATGGTGACTGGTGATAACATTAACACAGCCAGGGCCATTGCTGCTAAATGCGGCATCATCCACCCTGGGGATGATTTTATCTGTCTAGAGGGAAAAGACTTCAACCGACGAATCAGGAACGAGAAGGGGGAGGTGAGTTTGGGTCTCAAGCAGGTAAACTTCTATAGCATTAAAAACATTTTCTCTTAAAATGAACCAAACTGGATAATCCCACTGACATAACCATTAGGATCTAGTCCATAATTTCTACTGCCAGTCAGTCATATGTGCACAGTTAGAGTCAATGAATATGGACTTGTGAATGCTGACACATTTTATTTAGTTGTGTTATTTGTTGTGTCATGCACCTACAAGTGTCCAGCCCATGTGAAGTTATACAGCACCAAAAATAACCTTATAGTGGCTAAACACATCTCAGACAAAAATAAAACTTTGTACACATAACATTAGATTGCAAACAAAAAATTTTGTTTTGTGTCACAAGCTACAAATAAAATGTGCCATTAATAAGGATTACTTTCTCAAAGTTTCTATTAACTCATTAGAAATGAGGACATTTTATCA
Source organism: Lates calcarifer (assembly GCF_001640805.2). Lineage (NCBI taxonomy): Eukaryota > Metazoa > Chordata > Actinopteri > Centropomidae > Lates > Lates calcarifer. The sequence goes on along the minus strand of NC_066838.1, from coordinate 2,372,047 downwards.
AAAAGGGCAGCCTCTAAATCATTATCTATTGAACAATAAAATATAAATCAGTTGCTTTTGAATCACATTACAGGCAGGCCATTAAACCTGTTTGCTTCTACAGGTGTCACCTGTCAAATTAATGTAGTGGAGTTAAAAGTACAATAATTCCCTCTGAATTGTAGTTGTCTAAAAATATAGATTAGCACAGAAGGGCAAATACCTAAAAATGTGCTCAGGCACAGTACTTCTGGTAAAAACAAAAAAACACCAAAACATTTCACCTTAGTACTCCAGAGATGAGATGTCCATGCACATTGTTCTCTGTGAAGTGTCTTTCAGTTGTTCAGGCAGGAGTTACTCTGATAGTTAGACGTTGTCACCCTAGATCCCCATTGATATGGCTACATCCACTGTGCTGTTACTGTACAATTTTAAGGCTGGTATTTGTTTAGACATTGCTTTTATCCAACCCATCTAACTTTATCATTTGAATTTAACAGAATGCTGAAGAGGAAGGATAGCTGCTGATCAGTGCTGTGGTTTGGCACTTTTCTAAGGCGTGTGAATTGAAATTTAAATTAGAAAACTGTGTGTGTGTAACTTATCATTATGTGAGAGTGCAGTGTGGTTAAATTGATTGCAACAGAGCACTGTATAAGAGCCAATTTCACAGTGCATCATTCATTCTGTTCTCTCCATCACACCTGTTTGCTGTCAAATCTGCCAAACACTCTGGATCAACAGTGACATCTAGTGAAAAAGGGAATTGTTAATGGGTTCTATTGTCTGTTCATCATCACTTCCCCCCTTTTCTCTCCATCTAACTGACAGATTGAACAGGAACGTATTGACAAAATCTGGCCCAAACTCCGTGTGTTGGCTCGATCCTCACCAACGGACAAACACACGCTGGTCAAAGGTGAGTCTCAAGTTTATAAGCCTAAGCACACACACCTACATAGTCATTCACACACACTTAGAGCTTATTTTTCCTTCCTGTTTGTGTCCAGGCATAATTGACAGCAGCATCATAGAACAGAGGCAGGTTGTCGCAGTAACAGGAGATGGAACTAATGACGGACCAGCTTTGAAGAAGGCTGATGTGGGCTTTGCCATGGTAACCTGACATATTATTCACCATTAATGTTTATTTGGTGTTAAAACCCTTCTGTAGCTACTCATTCATGTGAATATAGATCCATTTTGGGGAATAAAATGCTCCTTGTTGCACAACTTTAAAAATGTGACTCTCTCATCCCACCATGTTTTCAGCAAATATATGTGTATTCTGAATTTATGATAACACATTCAAGTATATTTCAGAAGGAATTAAATCCTATAGATATCAAATGCATAATAAATGTATTAAAAGCTATGAATATGTTGTATTTGATTAGGAAAAAAAGCATTTCTTCGAATAGCGTGCGTTAGATACTGGCCACAGCTCTTACTCATGACAAGTGGTAGCACCTGGGGGCAGGACAACACGATATTGAGACGTTAGCACTCCAGAACAATTTGAATGCTTGAATGCTTGCATGAATCATTTCATGCGTCTCCATCTTCTCCTCACTCTGTCTCAATCTCTGTCAGGGTATTGCGGGGACAGACGTGGCTAAAGAGGCGTCTGACATCATCCTGACCGATGACAACTTCAGCAGCATTGTCAAGGCGGTGATGTGGGGACGAAACGTCTACGATAGCATTTCCAAGTTCCTGCAGTTCCAGCTCACGGTCAATGTAGTGGCTGTCATAGTGGCCTTCACTGGGGCCTGCATCACTCAGGTAGACAGATCTATTAATAAACATACATGCTGACACACATGCATTCCTCCACACACACATATAACAGACACACTGATGTCACTTCTGTAAACATCACTCACCCTATATCTGCTAAGACAACGCGACTGCTAAAATGCTTTTTATGCATTTTTACATCAAGCTATACACTTACTGTACTGTACTACCATATAGTTACTTGGCAATACCAAAGGCAACATGAGCTTGAACCAAACTGTGTTGCCATAGTAACTTATGCTGCACAGTAACCCTGTAAGGAGCAGCTTCTGATCAGGCTCTAGGAAAGAACCAAATCCTCTTCAACCAGCTAAGGAGAAAAACCAGCACAGACAAAATCTGCAGTTACATTAATCTGAGAAATGTCACACTCAAGAACTTATTATTTTTACTTTCATTGATTAACGAATGAAAATAAATGTTACAATCAGTATTTCACTTTATAAAACAACGGTTCTAACAAATATTGTAGGAAGTATGTTGTTGCAGTATCATCAGTAATACATAACATTTACTGTTTGCATCACTGCCACCAAATATGGTGATAGATCTTTAAGCAGGGGTCCTTGCAAACAGGTGTCATTTATTAACACGAATATTAGTGAAACAGAGGCTGTGTCCTAGAGAGATACTGTGTCCTCAGTGTCTATAGCATACACATTACTTTCTGATAACAGTCCTACAGTGCAATGCGTTGCATTTTATAGATGTGAAAGTTGAAACTGTTTCCAACTCTCCACCTGTCAGTGATGATACAATGATTACAATCACAGTTCACACAAACACACACACACATGCTTCTGCTACTTGACAGTACAAAGTCGCCAACTGCTTACGGACCTAATTACACACACCTGTTCAGTATCACTGACTGAGCAGTTAATCTGCACAAAAAGAACAACAGAAAGAGATGCATACAGTACATCACTATAGTACACCTGATGTGTTCTTTTGATTCTATAATTTAACTGATAACTTAAAAAAACAGATTAATTAAAACATTGGAGTCAAATTAAGCATTCAACACACAAAAAAGTTGTTAATGTTGGAACTGGGAGTCTTGTGGAAAGGGAAGGAAGCAGCCTTCTTAGTCACCAGTCTTGGGGTTTGTGGGGTCAGATTCATTTGAACATAGTTCGTGATCCCTGCCTCTGGTCGCAAATTTCTCTGCAGGACTCTCCTCTGAAGGCAGTGCAGATGCTGTGGGTGAATCTCATCATGGACACATTTGCTTCTCTGGCCCTGGCCACTGAGCCCCCCACTGAGGCACTGTTGCTACGGAAACCATATGGCCGGAACAATCCACTCATTTCACTGACCATGATGAAGAACATCCTGGGCCACGGAGTATACCAGCTGGTCATCATCTTTACGCTGCTGTTCATAGGTGGGCACGCACACACACACACACACACACACACACACACACACACACACACACACACACACACACACACACGTGAGACAAGTATTTTATATTTTATTTTCTAATGAAACAACCAGAAATATTTGATCCACAGATAGAACTGAATTTACATGAGCATGCTTTTAACCAAAAAACAAGCAAAGAAACAGATACACAGCCATCTTAGCATCTACATTGTTAAGATGTTTATTTGTCCTGCAGCATATTAAGCACACTAATAAACAACACATTTTACATCTCACCTCCTCTTCTTCCTTTCTCTACTCTCCAGGCGAGCGCATGTTTAACATTGACAGTGGCCGCAATGCTCCGCTCCACTCCCCTCCCTCTGAACACTACACCATCATCTTCAACACCTTCGTCCTCATGCAGCTTTTCAATGAGATCAACGCTCGCAAGATCCACGGAGAGAGAAATGTCTTCGATGGCATATTTGCCAACCCCATCTTCTGTTCTATCGTTCTGGGGACATTTGCTGTGCAGGTAAGGTTAACCCCTTGATGACCTTTAAGTTGAGTTGTTGTTGTTTTCCTTTTCCTTTTTTAGATTAGTTTTTGGTACTTTGCTCTTGTTCTACTGTGATGGTAGAGATGCAGACAGGAAATGTGGTGAAAGAGAGAGAGCAAAGGTTGACGTATAGCAAAGGTCCCTGACTGGAATCGAAGCGAGAACTGTGCTGTTATGTGTTACAGTGTGCCTTAACCACCACCAGATGCCTCCTCCTACACAACATACCACTGAGTTGTGGTACCTTGTTGTAAATTAGCTGTACTTAAACTGACTGAGCATCTCTAGCACCAAAAAACAGTCCAGATTTTTTTTTGGTGTTGACTGAATGGCTCTCAGCATGTGGTATGTTAATGGTGTTTTTTTGCTGTTTAGTTTCAGAGGGCTGACTCCATGTTGGATTGTTTATATACTGAATATATTTTACTCTTAGTGGCCACTTTATTAGGCTGAAAATCTAATCTTTACAATGATAAAAATGTTTTTCTGTTTTGATCCACACTATCAGAGAAGAATTCATTTAACTATATGTTTGCAGTGGTGATGAACTGGACTGGATTATTTCGAGAGGTGTTTCTAATATTTTGCCAAACTCATTTACACATATTACCACAACCTCAATAATAAATAGAGTTAAAACCACTTTAAAAGTTTTAACAAAAACTGACTATGACAAGCTTTGTCAAGGAAGAATATGTGGCAAAGCTGTTGTACTGGATTGTAATTAGACTGTATAGGTGTACCTAATAAAGTGGTATGATAGTATAAATAGTGACTAAATATGTAACACCAGGGTGATTCGCAACATTTGAGCTTATTTATGGACATTGTGCAACCTCTGTCTAAACCTCACTGAGGTTACAGGAAATACTCTTATATAATAGTCAGCAATGCTTTGTAGAAATCCACAAGAAGTAGTAGTGGCAGAGAAGCTGTGCTAATGCACCAAAGACTAAACTGTGTATTACATAACATTTTGTTATTTTTATATGACATTTGTTCAATTTATACAGGTTTAAAAATGTTTCATGTGATTGGAGTGAGAGAGAGACAAAGAGACAGAGAGAGAGAGATAAGTCAGATGCCCCCCCACCCCCCCCAAGAAAGATATAATTACTGGGCTGTATATGATACACTGTATGGTAGTCTTGCTGAGATTTATGACGTGCAACGCAATGTCAAGATGATAGTGTCACTTTGATAAACCTTGTTCCTGATGTAAATGATCATGTTGCTATTTAAAGTGATGTCTCTATATCCACAGAGTAGACCTATAGGAACACAGTGTTACTGTGGTCTAGGTTCAAAGACACAGGTTAGAAATAAACTGCAGGGCTAGGTTTATCATGTTGGAACCGTTACTATTACAGACTAGTCCCATAAATTAGCTTACTGTGTGTAAACTGGAGGGGAATGATTGCTATGACTGATGTGGGCCATGTCTTTCCAGCTCAGACTGTCTGCATTCACTTTAAGGCATCATAGTAACACCACACCATAATACAATTTTGCTGGATTTCATGTTGAATAGATTAAATCACTATGAAAAATGCTCTTGAGAATGATCCTATGCTTTGATTTATGTCTATAAAAAATCTTTGCAAACATAGGACTTAGAAAGGTTTTTATAAAGAAACTGAAAGTAACTTTGATCAGAGTCAAAGTGTAATTCTCCTATAACACTGCAGAGCCAGAGATATCATCTTTTTTTATTCCACACATGCTTCTTCCTTCTCAACAACCTGGTGTCTACATTACCCACAGTGCAACATGGCCACTGAAGGTTAATTCTGAGATTCAGGAGTGTTATGTTAGTGGTGGCTAATGTAGCCTGAAGCCTGTGTCCTCATGCAGAGATGAGGAGCAGGTTACGGAGGTTTGGTGAGCTCACTTCTTTTTAACTCCACACCTCCAGTTTTTTACTTTTCAAATTTGTTGTCTTCAGACCCACCAACACTGATCCAGAGACATCATTCAAGGACATTATTCAGATTTCACACAGCTCCATCTGGAGACACTAAAAGCTAGTAGTAAGCTACACCACTTTTTTCATTTATACAGTAGTACTCTCCAACACCTGGAAACACACCTTGGTGTGTGAAATTTGTAGAGTTCCCCTTTAAGGGCTGACTGCAGTGACTTGTGAGTGATGCAAAATAAGCACTACAGTCATGATCAAATAAATGAGATACAACATGTCCATTAGTGAGCTTCAGGGGAATTTTACCTTTGAACAGAGCCAGTTGTTTCCAGTTATATTTCCAGTTCTTTTATGCCAAAGTAAGCTACCCACCACCTCACTCCAGCTTCATATTTAATGGACAGGCATGAGAATGGTATCAGTCTTCTCATCTAACTCTCAGCAAGAAAGTGAATAAGTGTATTTCCTACCTTTAAATAATTGTTAAATAATTGAGTGTTTATATGTTGTATATATTCTTAATTCTAAGAGTGAGAGCAAACACATGAAGATTGAGCATACTGTACGCACACAGATGTTTCCTTTTTTTGATGCAGCAAGGACTACAACAATAATGTCACCTTGTACTTCCTACTTCAAACTGTGACAGACTAGAGGAGGTGTTTTTTTAACTGTAGTTTGTTGGTGCAGCAGAGATAGATGGTGCAGTGCTGGTTTCTCTCTCCGTGACAATAATGACATCCCTCCCTATGTTTCTGCTGCAGATCGTGATCGTGCAGTGGGGAGGGAAGCCCTTCAGCTGCGCCCCTCTCAATGTGGAGCAGTGGCTCTGGTGTCTTTTCGTGGGAGTTGGAGAGCTGCTCTGGGGGCAGGTAAGCAGCTCTTCAGCCTGCTGAGTCAAAGCGTACTGAGCAAGTGTGGGCTGACAGGCCTGATTTACCTAGAGTTTCCCCTGAGGTGAGGCTAAGGAAACATTTTCACACTGACTTTGCTAACACTTCTGCTCTATTCTACTCTGTGCTGAAAGTGACAGGACAGTTGAAATATTCAGTTTTAATGTGTTCCATTGTGTGTATGATGTTTTTTGTTTTTATGCATTTTCTTTGTTATTATTATCATTGGATCTTTGTTTTGCTATGGATCTCCCATGAGCTGTGTAGTTGATAAAAGATTGAATGAATGAATGATAGTTAGAAAAGCTCACAGCTGCATACTAAAGCATCATACAAGCATCTTCTTGTCAGATGACAGTGTAACAAACCTGTCTTCTAGGTGATTGCTACAGTGCCGACAGAGCGGCTTCCGTGCCTGAAGGAGGCCGGGCTGGGCCTGGAGCCCGGGGAGGAGGAAGGGGAGGAGCTGGCAGAGGATGAGGAGGAGATCGACTGTGCTGAGAGAGAGCTGCGCCGGGGACAGATCCTCTGGTTCAGAGGCCTCAACCGCATTCAGACTCAGGTATTGTTTGACTGGACCTCCAAAACAAATCCTAACTAAAACTCTTTCACAGGAATACAGACATATCCAGACACAGCAACCCCTCAGCCAGAGGCTTCACGTGGTCATGACACATAAGCAGTTTGTTTATGATGAATTACAGAGAGATGGGGAATAAGCTAAAAGACACAATACGTGAAAGACAGAGACAATATTACTGTCTGTATCACAAGTAACAAAGGAATCTAAATAAGAATGTCCAATATTTATACTTCAACCTTGTGCTTTATGATAAATGAAAATTAGATTTAGAGGGGGTATTTTTCCTGAGCTGTGTAATAATACTGCCTAAATAAACTGCCAGTATCATGTCCTACAAACTAAGATAAGAGACTTCTGGGAAGAAAGAAAGAACTCGTTTTAGAGATATACTGCATTATTGACTCTTCTGTGACAGATAAACAATTTTAATTAAGTTTAAACACTGTATCTTATTTGTTCAGTCTCACTCATCTTGTCTGTGCTCTTGTCTGACTTGTGCCAAACATAATGACTCCAGTTTTTTCTCTCCAACACAGCTAACTGTTCTGCTCTGGGTTCTCTAACTTGGAAATGGTATTTTAGATGCTTGTAGACATCATGAGAAAGGATTAAATGCTGTGAGTGTGTGTGTGTGTGTGTTGCTGCAGTGGTACTTGTGTGTATGAGTGTTTACGCATTGTGTACAGGCTATTGCAAAGTACACAGGCTGTTGATTTGCTTAATTACTTTAACTGATTGATTCTTGTGCTGCTTTGTGTGGGAATGGACAGTAAGACAGCAAAACAGCATCAATATGAATGACAGACTGCTAACAGCCTCCTATGCAGCGTCAGAGAGTCAGTCAGACTCTCTGCTTAAGTGCCTGTCTTTGTGTAAAGTGGTCAGTTTTTCATCAAGAGCATTTCGTCTGAGTGTGCAGACAAGAAATACACATCCAAGCACACACTCAACCTCATATACACATGGAGTCCACCTCTACAAACTTGTTTGTCAGTAATGTTCAGAAAGCAGTTGTGATGCCCATCACTGTTGTACATTTGCCATCAAAGGGAATCAAAATGCTGTTTCTGTCATTTCTGCTGTGACAGGAAAAGGGACCGCAACACACACACACACACACACACACACACACACAAGCACACACACAAACACATACATGCACTCAGACTGGCCTTTCCTGCCCCCACTGAGTGCTGCTGTTTTGTCTCTGTCCTGCAGATGGAGGTAGTGAGCACGTTCAAGCGAAGCGGTTCGTTTCAGGGAGCGGTGAGACGGCGCTCCTCCGTGCTCAGTCAGCTCCACGACGTAAACACTATCTCTACCCCCTCTCACGTAGCTCTCTCCACTGCAACAGCCAATACCAGCCCAGCCCCCGGGAGTGAGTCCGCCGAACGCATGTACACACATGCACACACATGCACACACACACACAAAGACGCACATACTTGCCTACACACTTGCAGTCACCTTCTCCCTCTGTCACACACCCATTCTTGACACAAACACACACTCTGCTGCACGGCACGTGGACTGCAGTATTTTTACTCTCTATGGTTGTGTCCCTTCCGGCTCGCTCGCTGCTCGTGTGTGTGCAATGTCTCCTCTTCTTTTCTCCTATTCTCCCCCTCAAACAGCACCCAGTCCTGACCAGCTGTGTAGTTCTGGTCTGATCTGGTCTGGTCCAAATCCAGTCCCGGTCCCAGTCCAGAATCTGTTTTGTTGTTGAGTGTTGGTCGGTGCAGGAGGCGGTTTGCTGTTCTCTCTCTGTCTGAGGTGTCCTGACAGAAATAGAACAGCATTGTTTATGAAGAAAGAAAGTGACTCATGTTTAGAAGAAGAAAAAGGAGAAATTTAAGCACTGAAATAGTTTTATTTACTCTGACAAGTCAAGGATGCATCCTAAATTTCAGGGAGCAAATGGCAACTCCTCCTGCACCATGTGTTATTTCCTGTCTGTGAATGAGGTCAAGCGTGGTTACTGTGGTTGACCCCAGCTGTAAATCTCTAATATAAAGGACTGGTGTCATTTCTTTTATCTAAAATTCAAGATAATATAGCATTGCTGTAACAATTCTGTGACTCCTATTATACTGTAGAAATGCGATTAGATTTCACTGCCATAGAATTCATACTCATTACCAAATGGCTTTCATATGGTTTCTGCAACTCTCTAAACTGTAAACCTTCGAGTATAAAAGCCCCATACCACACTGCTGTTTCCAAGACTTCAATCCAGAAAAAGTTTCCTCCTCTTCTATTGCTCTTGCTCTCTTCCTTCTTCTTCTGCTCCTCTCACTTTTGTTTGGTTCTGCAATTGTTGTCAACTGGTTATATTTTTGTAACAGTATTTCCAGCTCCAGACGTCTCAAGTTCGGCCCCCCTCCCCGATGTCTCCAAAAAGTCCTGATTTTTCTCTCTGTCCAGTCTGTTTTTTCCTCTCTCTCCATCACAGCTTCTCTCCTCTTTCTTCTATATTTATGGGATATTACAGGTTCCCTGTTTGCAGAAATATTCTGGGAAATGTGTTCTAATTGTTCTTCATAAGTAGAGTTGTTCATTTGTAGAAGTATTTAGATTTTACCTGATCTAAATACAGGCTCTTGTGTAGCATACTGATAAGATTTCTTTAGTAGATTTCTCTTCATTTTTTTCTCTTTTTCTCTTTTTTTGTATATTAATTTGTCCTTTACCTCATCCCTTTTTGTCATCTTTCCATCTCCTTACTAGAGTAGCGTCCACCCCTCATGTTTTCTCTTGATTTCTTTGTATGTCAGTTCTGCGCGTGCCTGTTTGCAAGTGTGTTAATGTGTGTGCATTTGCTGACATATCCGAGAGCCGTAGTTTGACTTCTGTGTGTTTCTCTGTCAGTGTGTGTGTGTGTGTGTGTGTGTGTGTGTGTGTGCGTGCGCGCACCTGTGCTTGTATGCCTGTGTATGAGTGTGTGCATGCATGCGTGTGGTTACGCTTGTCTCTTCATTTGATTGTCTTCATCTGTCTTCTCAGTTGCTTCTCCTTACCTTCCTTGCTCCCTTCCGTCCATCCTTCCCTCCTTCCATTCCACGCTGCCCCCACCCCCCCACCCCGCGTTGCTCCATCACCTCTAGGTGTAGATACAGAGAGGCTCAAGTTGGCGCTGCTGACACCTCACTGTTGTGATCATTCTGCACAGACATTAGAAGTTTCCTGGGTGTTGTTTATGTACTCTGGAAACATCCTTTTCTCCATCACTTTATAACATGTAATAAAGAGTATTACATCATTATTCAGAGCTGGACATTGCTGCAACATTGGCTGCCTGATAGAAAAGACAGGTAATAAAACAAAGGTGTTGAGGCAGGGATATACAGTCAACATATGGAACTAGGGTTCACGTCCCACCATCGCTAGCTAATTTCTTGCTTTTTCAGTTCTTTTTCCTTAATTTGAAGAGCTTCTTGGATCCAAATCTGTTACTCAGCAGCAGTATGACACATACTTGGGTTTTGTTCAGTACCTGGTGATGAACCTAGTGGATCTCAACTAACAAATGGGACAAGGAAGAAATGTGAAGGAGCAGGCATTAAGTTTGAGTATAATGTGACCCAGTTTTGCTTCTCTCAGTCTCTTCCTGTTGTATTGAGGCATCCTGTAGTCAAATAAAATGTGCAATTGTTCCTCTTTGCTTTAGCTTTCAAGACGGGGTTTATACAAAAAGCTGAATTCAGATAGTGTCAAATTTCGAGCCACAGAGAAGTGCACCAGACTTGATAGGACTGAAAGGATGCATCTGGTGATATTCTATAGTTTTCTTATTATCAACAAATCCCATGAAAATACCAAAACCAACAATGAATGCATCTTAATAACACATATTGCCCATTTATTCAAGGCCTGATATATCTTATTCCTCTGTCACAGAGCCCCATGGTTGTCCAGAAATTATTAATAAGTCTTTGAGTTAAATGTTAATGTCAGAATGCTAGCAGCTAACATGTTCACAATGACAGTACTAAAATGCTGATGCTTAAGCAGGTTTAATGTTTATCATGTTTCACCATTAAGCTAACATTTGCAAAGTAGCACTAAGTGTGAAGTACAGCTGAGTTTGATGGAAATGCCGTTAGTTGTGCAGGTACCTGGTCATACTAGAGAAAAGAAAGAAAAGTTAACACTCATTAAATCCTGAATGTCTGTGATTCATACAGTATCTGCATAGATATTTCAGTTAGTCCAAAGTGATGACTGACTGACACTAACATCCATGGAGCAATCCCACAAGCATAGATAAAAACACATCAGTGAGTCACACTGTTGCAATGGGTGACTTGTTTCCTAATTACCATGAACACACACACTGTAATTTATTTTGACTAAATCCTACAGCACATACACTGTCCTGCTGCTGTAAATGGCCCACGAATGCACCAAAGCCTTGACTGAAAATTGTCCTCAACAAATGCACAGTTTCTTCTGTTTGAGTAAAATTGGCTAAATTTACATTGACCAACTGTTTTATCAAAAACATTTATGACCCATTTTAAAAGGTTTACATCTTCAGTGGGAACCTAGGGGGGCGGATTGGGGCTGATTGCTACAGACAGAGTAGTGAAGTCAGAAAGAATTAAGAGATGGACTGATGCATTGTTGGTTTTGGTCTTTATTTGGGATTTGGTGACAGTACCATAAATACAGAATATCACCAGCATTAACCATTAAGTATGTTGCAACTGTCTGAAGTCTGATGATATGGTCTGATGTGGGGATCCTCGAGCAACAAACACACTCTATAAATGATTGTCTATGTGTTCTCCCTCTGCACTGATGCTCGTCCACAGTTAGCTTCAGGGTCATTACTTTACTCCACTAGCCCGAGTTCTTTGAAAAGCAGACCCAGCCCTCATACTTGGCACTGTGCCCCGTTGCAGTATGATGTGCGTAAGTTCTGACGTCGACACCATCACCTCCCTGACTTTTATACCTTTACAGCCAAATCTATCATCACTGGATAAGGAAAGAGTCCAGGGACATCTGAAAGAAACATTTTAAATATTAAACAGATATTAAAATGATATAATTAGATGACTCAGTTTCATGCTGTCATCCACCTGAACTGTGCTGGACCTTAGTGATCCCTCTGGATCTTTAGGACTGATCTATGGATCCAGTTTGTTTTCATTTCAGACTGGACTGATTTCATCTACCTGCAATTACAGTTAATTAACATTAAGAAAAGAGATCAGTATGAGAGTTGATTTGGTCAGGAAAGATAATCTCAAATGCATCGTCTGCTCCTCAAGTCTTTGCTTAAGTTCCTCCCTATTTAAAAAGAGGATTTCAGCCTCTTCCCTCAATTTTTGCTCCTTAAGTGGGATGTGAGTAGGAGAAATGAGGAGGGTATGCTTTGAATTGGCAGAGCGTTGCTGAGGTGTTGCCATGGATAGAGCTCAGTCATCACATATCAAAGGGTGGGTGCTGCTCAAAGTTGGGACACACGTTGAGAAATGGGTGCCATTAACCAGTCACCTACCTCACAGCTTCTCCCTGTCTTTATGTTGCAGTTTCTTCTCATAAGCAGTTGTTTTGCACACAGCAGCCTCTCTACCTTCCAGTGCCTATTTCCTTCTCGTACTTTAACCGTCATCGTTTTTCCATCAAGCACTGCTGAAAGAGCCGACAGGGAGAGAGGGAGAGAAAAAGAAAGTGGGTGAGAGAAATAATTAACACAGCAGTGCCCTGACCTCCTGGCCTCTCTGGTCACACTGTGGGCGTTATATACTCGAAAGTTTACTCTTTCCATGGAGACAAAATGAAAACAAACCAAGCGCTGACGAAGTGAGAAAGTAACATTCTGAAACCTTCTCAGTCTGCATGAGGTGTTTTTCTACTGTCTGACAGGCTCTTTGGAAAAACAGATAAGCACTGAACCTACTGCTTGACCGTCTGTCTGTTTGTCTGTACGTCTGTCTGTCTGTATGTCTGTCTCTCAGTCAGTCTATCATATATGCCAGAGTCATATATAGAGACTTCTCCTAGTTTGGCCAGCTGCAGCACTGATCTCCATTCAGCTGCCTGACCATCCACCTCTCATAATCACAGTTTGGACTCCAGTCGGTGTTGCAGTCGACATAAAGCTTCTTCTCTTTCTATCTCATGTGGCCAAACTGTCTCTATGTAGGGCTCTGCCTGCCTGTGCCTGTCAGTATATTTGCATTGAACTGTCTCTGTTTCTTTTGAGCTCATGCTGCTTCTTTTCCTCTGTTTGAGCTTGGGGGAAGGGTGCATGGACCAACTGCCATGGCAAAGGAATATGTTTATGCACGCATACACCATACACTGCATAATGTACCTTGAAGTACACTCATGGACCCCACTCTGGTGTGTGTGTGTGTGAGAGAGAGAGAGAGAGAGAGAGAATGAGAGAGACAGAAAGTGAGCGAAAGTGACAAAGATCTGATTCAGCATGACCTGGCTGCCTCTCTATGTGTGACAGGGCTGACGCCTGAGCTTTGCTCCGGCCTTTGAACCAATCACCTTCTGTTTCTAGTAATCTAACCAATCACATACTGTTCTAACCTGCTGATTCTCTGTGATGTCACCTTTCTGTTTTGCAAGACTTGTTTTTTTTATATCCTGCAGCAACTTCATTATGAGCATCATCATCATTTCAATCACTCTGCTCTCCTCTGTCTCTCACTGCTGCATGGCCGCAGTACATTTTGCACATGTGCATGTGTGTGTGTGTGTGTGTGTGTGTGTGTGTATGTATGCACAGAGATGCTGACTGACTGACTTGCTGTCTGGCTGTAAATGTATTTGCGTGTATGAAGCAGCTCTTTTTTTTTTAACAAACAGCATCCATGAATGACAACGGTCTGATGTATGCAGGCATCAACCTCCAAGCTGCACGATGTGGAAACAACTCAACTGTTGGTTCACTCAGTTACACTGCTGCTGCATGCATGTTTGTGTGTGTGTGTGTGTGTGTGTGTGTGTGGTCACTGCTATAGGTTCTTGCCAAATTATAATTTTATTGTACATTAAACTAACACACTCACCATTCCTGCTTCTTTTCCATTTGTGCCTAACAACAATCCTCATCTGTGTGTATGCATGCATGTGATCCAATATGCTGAGGTATGAGTGTTTTCCTCACACGTACTGTATCAACCCCCTCTCCCCAAACACACACACATACACACACACGTGTGTACACACACACAAACACACACACACATACCATGTGTGTATGACGTGAAGTGTCTGCAGCTTCTGTGGTCTATGTGATGGTAGCTACTGAATGCTCTCGTCTTGTGGGGTCTGATTGGTGTATGAGAACTGACAAAGACATATCATTAGCCAACTCATTTTACAACACTTTTTTGTTTGTTTGGTTGGTTTTTCACTTTTGTCTGTTGGGGACGTACAGGGTCAGGTGGACTCTGTTGAAACTGAAGTAGTCAAGATGTTTACAATCAGATGTTTACAGTTTCTACAAAATATATGCAGTGGCCTTTAAATTTGGTGATAGTTCCAAACTCATGCCAAGATGTTGTCCTGTCTGAACAAAGTCATAAATGTTATCAGATAAATTTAGCTCAAACCTTGTCCAAAGATGTCTTTCCTGAAAAGGCCCCTTGTCAACTTTCTCACATGAGAAAACTGGTTAAAAAAAATGATTGCCCCAAATTGTGTTATTATCACATAATCCTTATGGTACTATTTAGATTATTTGTGTTTCAGAACTTTCCCTCTCTGGAATTTAAATTTCCCTGTTACTAATAACCAGTCAGATCCTGTGTGTGACATCTTGCCACCAACAGTGTGGAGTGAGGGTGTTTCCATAGCTATTCAACCATGCCACGTGCAGTTCTGGCAGAGTGTACTGGTGCCTTCAAGCTCACTAATTAACACATTTTTTCTTTAGTGATATAATGCAAATTATAACTTCTAGCCCAAAAACAGTCAACATAAACATCTGTAGGAGCTAAACTTGTCTTTTTTTAACTGAGTAGTTTTTGTACATATTAGATCAGCTTTTAATTACCCTACTTCCAGTCTTCATGCTAAGCTAAGCCAAATGGCAATGTAGCATACTAACATGATATCAATCTTCTCATCTAACTCAAGCAATTACATGTATTTCCCAAATGTCAAAATATTCCTTCAACTTGTTCTCCAAAGGACTGTTGCACCTTGGCCCCATCCATTTTGATTCAGTCCAGTCAAGGAGATTATTTTTTAGCTCTTAGAGCAACTGAAACACCAGTGTGACTGTCATCTTGTGTAAACTGACTGTAGCCACCTGGCCCTGAGTGTCCGTCCGTCTGTCTGTCACTTTGTTTGTCTGCTGGAGGACACAAGTCTGTCTCTCTCTGGGTTTCCCTTGTCTCCTTTTCCCCTCTTTCTTATGTCTGACTTTCTCCTGTCTCTTTCCTGTGGTCTCTCTCTTGTCTTCATTCCTTTGGACAGATGCGAGTGGTGAAAGCATTCCGTAGTTCGCTGTATGAGGGTCGGGAGAAACCGGAATCCCGCAACTCCATCCACAACTTCATGGCCCACCCAGAGTTCCTCATCAACGACCTCATCCATAACATTCCGCTGATCGACGACACTGACGTGGACGACGAATCAGAGCTCAGCAGATACCAGCACCTGCACCCGGCCCTCCGCAAGCCGCCACCCCCTCCCACCCAGCCCCAGCCCCCGGCCCGCACCCGCCCCACCCGCCCCTATCGCCAGTATAGCCTCCCGGTGACCCCATGCAACCGAAACAATAACAACAACAGCAGCAGCAGCAGCAGCAGCATCAGTTCAACAGTCACCCACGGCAACAACAACAGCACCAATGCAGTTACTCCCAGCAGCCGGAGCCCCCATCACCACTACCAACACCACCACAACCATCATGGCAGGGACAGGCCGGTGAAACCCTCTGCCCCTCACTTGGCCCATCTCTACTGCGTGGAGACCTCCTTATAACTGAGCTGAACGTGGGTCGGGGGGGAGAGGAGAAGGAGAACGGAGTCTTGGGTAGGGGGAGGAAAGGGGAGCGGAAGAGAGGGCTGAGGACACACACATGACATTTTCATCCGTTCTCCCTTAAACAAGCTAACAGGAGGGAGTGAAGGACGAGGGAGGTACAGGAGGGAGTGGACAATGGCTGGATACTTCTGCTCACAGCTCCCTGAGAACATTGCGACTTTTCCCTCCCTTCGCCCTTGCTCTGGCCCTCTTAGTCTGACCCCCTGACACAACACCCCCCCCCTGCCCCTCTCTCAACCCTCGAACCCACCACCCCCGTCCGTCACCCTCCCTGAAGAACCTGCCCACCTCACCCCGCCTGACCTCACGCACACTCGTCACACAAACGCACAGGTCTGCTCTCGCTGTGTTGTCCTGAGCGACGGTGGGTTGGGTAGGGAGGGGGGACGGACATCCAACAAAAACGACATCCCTCAGTGCTTCAGCAGAACAGGGCCATGTGGCTATGGGGGCTGACTCACTCTGTTTCTATCGGTGTTCATCATTTGTGTTGTTATCATTACCTACCTACCTGCTATGGCACCATTGTCACCACCACCATCAATTATGTGGCTCGAATCTACAGCCACGTTAAAATCACTACTTTGCTTGCGATATAAGTAAAAGGCTTTGTTAAAGCTTTAACTAGACTTCAGTCATTTCCATCCTCTGATTTTTTTTTTTTCTGAACATAATGGTGCTCATTCATTTCTTTCTTTGACATTGGTTTATTTATTTCTTTTCTTCCCTCTGTTTCTTTAAAACATGTTTCTTTCTTTCACTCCTCTGTCTCTTTAAGTGTGTGTATGTGTATTGTCTTGTCTCTTCTGAAAAAAAAAAACAAAAAAACAAAAACATAACAAAAAGAAATGGCAACAAAGATCCTGTTCATTTAAACCTAATAGTAAATAGAATGGCTGCAAAAAACAACTAAAGGAGGGGGGAAATACGCACGTATGTCTATACATAATTTCAGTGCTTGGGAAGCGACAACACAGAACTCTTCATGTTCACTGTTCTTTCTCCAGCCCCACCTGCCCAATCCTTGAATGCCGCCCCATGAGTCCACATGACCTGTTATCTGTAATACTGTCCATCCTGCTATGAGATGACACAGTGTGTGTAATCTCACATTGATTTTGATGTATACATGTATACATGCAGTAGCCCCATACAATACTAACTTAATTTTCAGCCTCCTGCCATGTTGATGAAATGATGTAAATGAGTAAGTATGGGTAACATGTATGGACGCCATCTGGGGTGAGGCCACGGGTGACATCCTCTTCCGGTCTCTTCATTCCTGTTTCGGGTCTCATCATCTTCTCTCTTGCTGTTCCTCGGCTCATTTTGTCGTTTCCTATGCTCACTTTGTCTCATCTCATCCCTTCTGGTCTTTCGTCGGTGAGTGTGTGTGTGCACGTCAGCTTTTCTCGGGAAAAAAAGCTGGATGCTTGTGAAGCATTAACCCTTTAAATGCCATCAAACACACAATGCACAGGCGATGGCCCTTTAAGACTAACATGCACTCACTTCAAACCCACTCATGTGCCACTGGGTCTTCATCACGTAACAGTGCCCTCTCCATGAGTATTGTGGACAAAGAGATTGTTTCATTTGATCTGTCTGTCATTTTTACAGACAAGAAAAAAATATCACTGTTTAATGTTGAAAATCAACCAACCACTGGAGTGATCAGGCCCATGTCTAATGTCAGTGTTCAGTTTTAGCTTTAGGCCCAAAGCCCACTCAGCTCTATCAGGTACGACCAATGAGAGCGTATGTGTCATGTCTGTGTGTCCTATACTGTGCATTCCCCATCATCATGATGTACACTAAATTGATTGGAATACCTTAAAGGAATTTTAGAATTTTAGAAAATACGCTTATCTTCTTTTTTGAGAGTCAGATGAAAAGATGGACACCATTCATGTCTGTACACTATATATGAGGCTACAGCAAGCAGTAGGTTACCTTAGCTGAGCACAAAGAGTGGAAACAGAAGGAAATACCTAGCCTACCTGCCTACTGGTACCTCTAAAGTGCAGTAATTAACATGTTATTTATAACATGTTATAGCTTGTTTGTATCTGTAGGTCTTAAAGTCTAGTAGTACTGAATCCACTTTCCTACCTTAGAGGTGCTGTTGGAATGATTTTGATACTTTAGGACAGAGCCAAGTCTTTATGCTAAGCTAAGCTGACCAGCTGCTGACTGCAGCTTCATACTGAAAGGACAGACATGAGAGCAGTATCAATCTTCTCATCTAACTCTTGGCAAGAAAGTTGGTGAGCATGTTTCCCAATAACTGCTGCTTTAAGACATATTATGTTGAAGCTGTCCAGTGTAAAAGGACATAAAACACTGCATGAGCACCCCCCCCCAAAAAAAAGAAGAAAACCACAGGAAACACCTGGATAGTCTCCCATATGACGACGGGCGCAACGCTTGTGACATCACATTACACCGTCACCTCGCCGAACTTCCACCTTGACATTCCATGTGACATACATTCCAGACGACTGCATCACATTCCAGACTGGGTGTGAGAGTGCCCTCCTGTTTCCCATATTGCACTAGGTGTGGGTGAACCGCTGACTTCATGTTGCCTCGGAGCGTGACTGCAATGCAATGCAAACCTGGGCACCCCCTACCCCCACCCACCCACCTTCCCCTCTCCCCGGTTACCCCCTGTTAGCTTCCCCCGAGTTATTGACTGGTCCCACCGCCAGAGAAAGTTGAGGGCAGACAATATGCAACAGACTGCCATATCAACACTCGTTCCCAGCCGTAGGATTAGAAATACCGTCTAACAGGGATGATAACACATGCAAAACACAGCGAGAGAACATGTCTGTCCTGCTAGTTCTGTTCAGGATGTGCGCAGGGCTTTCTGGGAACACCCTTTCCTGTACAGAACTCTGTCTTGAATGCTCATCATCATCATCACCACCCTGACCCGACCTGTCTGAGCGGGCGGGTGGTGACATTGTATTGGTCTGTCTGTTTTGAAGCATGCATTTGGCATCATTAATGTCACTCTTTATGTGTTGGTAAATCATTTAGGCTACTGTCACTACTGTGTGCTATGATCTCTCCACATCTGCTCTCCTCCTCTCTCTCTCTCTCTCTCTTTCTCTCTCGCTCTCCTCTCTCTCTCTCTCTCTCTCTCTCTCTCTCACACACACACACACACACACAAATCCTGTTCAAGTCTAACCTATTCTATTTCAGCACCTCTTAGCACAGCTCTCTCAATGCTTTCTGCAGTATACAAAAACACACGGACACACATACATACACCAAACAACAGGGGGATAATCTACAGTGGTGTAAATTTGACTGTCCAGTTCCAACCATCTCTGTCCATCCGTCCAGCCACGTTACATCATGATGTTGTGAAACAGTTTCACAGAAGGCAAAACACAATATGAAAAAGAATATATTATATTTATCAAAATTATAAATTGTACAACTGCACCACTACTGTACAGATCGCCCAAATGTGCACATGTGCATCTTTGATTTACAGGTACTATGTTCCTGTTACACCTTTTTTTATTTTCGATGTTTCTTTCTTTTAATCCTATTGCTTTTTGTAAAGAGAGGAACAACAAAATGGAAGCGCTTGTATATTATTATTATTATTATTATTATTATTATTATTATTATTGATTTTCTCCACCGGTGCTCCCACTGATGGAAAAAGACAGTTGCACATTCTCCTGAGCATATTCTGAGGGCTGTGTTTTCTGTCCATTGAACAGCCCCTGAAGTGTGCAGAGGTGTGGAGATGCCTATAGGTCTCTTAAGACCAGAGACACCACTCTGTAAATAGAGAACAGGAGATACAAATGTACCTCATTATGATCTAAAGGACTGGACAAAGTGGGGACCCAGGGAGGATGGAGAACTGGAGGGTGATGCAGAGCTAGAGACTGCAGAAGTGCAATGCATCCATGCGTTGTTTAGGCTGCTCTTTTAGATCTGCCACAAGTATTTACTGCCATGTTACAATGGGAAGAAACTTTACATTATTCATTATACATACTGTTGTAAATATTGTGTGTGGAATGGTCCCCCTTCTTGCACAATGCAGTGCTGTTCTGCAGACAGAAAATGCAGCCTTAACTGTGCTGAAATGAAAAAAGACCAAAAAAAAAAAAAAAAAAAGCAAACATAAAGACTATTGAATATATTAAAGAGTTACCTGCCTGTTATTTAAGCGAATAAATATCTATATATGAGAAAGAACACACCTGTATACTGTAGACTAAATCTGTATGGAAATCTAAGAGAATTTAATGGGAATTAAGTCCAACACCTTTTGTCTGTATGAAAGAAAAAATACATCAAAGTATTCTACAATAATAACTTTGACAAAGTCTGTGTGGTCCTGTGTTGTTTGTTCACAATGATACCAGACTGTCCTTACTTTTTAAACCTCAGGAAAGTGTTGTTTGAGAGTTGTTTTATTTTTGCTCATCAAAAGGCCTCGTGGGTAACTTTAACCTGACCATGTCAAGATCACCTGAAATCCCAAACAGACCCTCAATAATGTACGCCATTCAAACAAATATGAGTTTGTTCCTCCATGAAAATGACATTTTCTGTTAAAAATCACTCTCCCTCTAACATCTGTGTTTTTCCTTCCTACTAGTATAATAGTTGCCATTTCTAAATGCTTTTGCTGTTTAGGAATTCTGCACGGTGACAGATTTTGGGGTAACATATACAATCTTTGCTAATTTTTGGATCCCTTTTGAAACTATATATAAAGTAGATTTTTCCAGTAATTATGAACAATTGTGATGAATGAAAAATTCTAGGTTCTAGATGCCTCCAGTGGTTTAGGGCAAACTGCCTCAGCCTTCACCCATCTACAGTGCATTTGGAAAGTTTTTTTCAAGTTTTGTTAAGTTGCAGCCCTATGTTGAAGTTTTAAAAAATGTATTGATCCTCTCATCAATCTACACTTAATGCCACATAACCACAAAAAACAAGTTTTTAGAAATGTTTGCAAATGTACTAAAAAGGAAAAACTGAAATATCACATTGAAAGGCACAGGAGTCTACATAATGTCTCACCAAGGCCTTGTTCCCTCGAGTGCTCAGTTTGGCCATGTGGCCGGCTCTAAGAAGAATTCTAGTTGTTACATGCTTCCTCCATGTCAGAATTACGGAGGCCACTGTGCTCCACGGAACTTTCACTGCAACAATTTTTTGTAGCCTTACCCACATCTGTGCCTTGACACAACCTTGTCTCTGAGCTGCAGGTAGTCCCTTTGACCTCATGGCTTAGTTTTTGATTGGTGTTGTCTGCTTTTAGACCTTATATAGACAAGTGTGTGCCTTTTAAACACATCCAATCTATGGCCTCCAATCAAGGCATGGAAAAATCTTAAATAGGAGGAATCTGAGCTAAATTTCAACTGTCATAGCAAATGGTCTGAATACTTGTGTCAATGTGGTATTTCAGTTTTTCCCTTTTTAATAAATTTGCAAACATCTCTAAAATTCTATTTCACTTTGTCATTATGGGGTATTGATTGTAGACTGATGAGAGGAAAAGGACTTTTTTATTTTAGCATAATTCTGCAACAGTGAAGAGTGGAGGCCTCTGAATGCTTTCTGAATGCACTGTATATATTTTTCTAGTTTATTTGGAGACATAAATACAGAGATCTAAAGCAAACCTTCCTTTAGAATGCAAAAATAGTGACAAAACTGATTTCAGCCTTTTACATACTAAAAATGTTTTCCTCTGGTCACTCCTGCTGATGTTTATTTGAAGAAGCAGATGCATCATTACTGTTCCACCAGCGTTCTTCCTGATTCGTAAGCTGTTTCAGCATCCATTACACTCAATGCACATCTTGCCCAGGCTTCTATTCATTCATCCTCTTACCTCAATCTGTGAGAGATGACTTCCATTCACAGGTGACCACTGGAAAGGTGTTCTCGCGTCTCGTTTCCAAACATCCCTAAGTGGACTTTATGTTGGTCAGGTAGGTGTAAATTCATTTTGGTCCATAAAGCAGCTTTGATGACTGGATAAACCCAACATGTTATTTTCCAGTCTAACTGGAACTATGGTGAAATGGCCTTTGTCACTTTCACTGAGACATCTTCCAGTAGGTGGCGTCTCTTTGCTGATCATACCTCTACAAAGAACTGTGACGACTTCAAACCAGTTATCTTAACCCTCTATCCATCCCACTGGTTAAAGGGGACTGTCACTGGGAGATCAAGTATGCAAGTTTTCCCACTCTGGATATTTTGACCTATCATAGTTAGGGAAAAAAAACAATGTTTGTTATCTTCACGTCCTTGGAGGTCACAACAGTGTAACAGCATGAACAGCACCAGGACGCCGAGACTGAGGCAGCTAACAGCCGTCATTCATTTTTTTAATGTATAATGTAACCATAGCAGATAAAATGAATACTACATGTCCACTGGTTTGCACTTATTAATCCAAGCAACAAAGGCTATATTGAGTTACTTTATTAGATCCATACACTGATGAACCAGAACATTATGACTAGTACAGGCATTCTGGGTGGTCTCCAGGACCATACGTCATTTACCATCACTAGGATTTTCTGTGACTTGCAGCACAGGGGTCCTTCTGTAGGTTTTGGCCACAGATGATGTGCCAGTATGTGGTTTACTCACATCACTGTCAGTAGGTGTCACCACCACTGAACAGTAGCAGCCCACATAATTTCAAGCCAACTGTCAAGTCAGTTTTATTTGTACACTGCCAAATCATAGCAGGAGTTATCTCAGAGCACTGTTCCTTTAGAGCAAGTCTTAGACCATATTGGTCACAATATTGTGGTCATAATCTTTTCATTCATCGTTTTATGTACATATGATCAGTCCATTGCTTTTGGCACCAGTAAACTGTGAATAGGGACATCTATTGATGTTTAAGATGTATTTGTAACTACACCCTGTACACCATATGCTATATAGGCATAGTAAATGTTTATATTTTGTAAGATGGTCCAAACACCTCTCACATTTGGAAATGACGCAGAGCTCTCTACCTGGACTTATTGTAAATACTTTCAACAACCGAGACCTAACAAACACACAGGAGATGAACTCTGAGGTCCCTTAGCAGCCCTCAACGCCTACTACAAATTTCACAGTATTGCAGTTAAACTATTACAAAAGGGTCAAGATCAGTTGAGCCTTCAACTTAAAATGATGATATGATACTATTTATTTCTGCTTCTCTACAGGCCAGTTCTCATCCGAGATGTTGCACCAATGTAAAAGCCAGTGTGGCTAAATTGACCCTCTGGACTAATCTGCTGCACACACCACCGTTACTAAACTTCAACATCATCTAATCAACATCTAGAGCAGGATGAATACTCATCCAGCATCTGAGATGAAAGGCAGGTTTCCCTGTTAACTGATGTCAGTTGATGTCAGCACAATAGCCTCTCAGCAGTTTACTAGTTACTCATTGGTTTCAATGGAATAACCCAAGTCATTCAATCATACTGTTGTTTAGATGTTTTAGCCCATGTATTTCAGGTCAAACGCCTGTTACAGTGTGGCTGTCAATTCACCAAAACATATACATACACAGCTGGGCTTTCTTTTTTGTTAGATACGTTTCTGGCAACAAGCTGACTTTTTTCTGAATGTTTTATCAAAGTCAACTTACAGACTCAAATCCCTCTTGATTTGTATATATGCAGTCACAACAAACAGCATGTTCAGCATGTTCAGAATCTCAGACATGAGTCAGCCAGCTAATAGCACTGCCTTCATGAGCTTTGTCAGGGGAATGGGGGAAAAAACTAACCCAGAAAAAAAAACAAAACAACTAACACTGGGTTTGTACAACTGCAGGTTCAAAGCATACATTCACCTCATCTAATTTTTTAAGCTAAAATATCATTTTAACACAAAATTGATCAGTTGTCTTGATTCCATGTGCACATTCAAGACTGCAGTAATATTTAACCTGTCAACCAGTATTACTATCAGTTTGTTTTAAATATTCCACTTTTTGATGTTAACATAGATGTCTATAAGACATGTCTTTTATCTGAGGTCTGCAGTAAAAATTTAATTAACACTCAGTGACATTATCTCCATTTTATACTATTTGATACATGAGCCAGTGCGGAGTTGCTTTTCAGCTGTTAATGGTTTTGTGAGATAGACTTATTTGCTTTCTTGCCAACAGAGAAGACTGATATCACTCATGTCTGTATGAATACGAGGTTACAGTCAGCAGCACTTAGCTTAACATAAAGACTGAAGATGGGGGAACACAGGTGTCCTGGCTTTGTCCTAAGCTAACAACATCTGCCTACTACCACCTCTAATCACTGACTGACTCACTCACTCACCTTTGTTTAATCTTTACATGACCTGATGTGTACAGAGGACAGTTTATGGTGTTACAGGTCTTATGCACAGGACTATATATTTGGGTGGCTGTGGTAACGTTGAGTTTCCAATGGTTGCCTGGCAATGTCATGGTGCCCAGACTCAACTAAGTTACTATGCACCCACAAGGTGTTGTTTCTACACTTCTGTGTCTGTATGGAATAAACAGATAAGTTGTGGGTATTGATGGGTTGGTTGGTGAATTCTCTTTACTTTGGAAAGCCAGGCTCAGTCTTAATGCTACGCTCTGCTGGCAGGCTGCTGCCTGTAGCTTTATGTTCAACATACTGACATGTGACTGGAGCTGCTTAAACATATACTTATCCAGTCACAAAAATTATCCTTGGGCTTATCCAGACATTGCCCAGAGGAGCTGTATGTGTGGGGACAAATGTCAAAATCAGTTGGACCGGACGTTCAACAGACTTTATCCTGCCAGCACTCTAGTACAAAGTTTGTATAATGTCGGAGTGCACCAATGTGTGAATAGCAGGTTAGTGTCTGGAAAATTCACAGTGGGCATGTCAGTGATGTTTCTATCATCTCTCCTGCATGCTCTACCCAGGCGCCACCCCTAGCCTAAACCAGAGTATTTCCAGTTGGTGACACGTACAATTTCTGAGGTTGTCTGAAGTTCATATGAGGAAACTAGGTATTATTTTTCCCATCTAACTCTAACGAGCAAAAGAGTGAATAAATCTGATAACAATAGAAATAGCTACAATATTCATTCCATGGTTACCTATTTCAAAAATGTTGCAGGACTGCGCACTGTATGGTCTTTCCATGGGGGAGTGGTTAGTCATACTAACCCCCACTCTACAGCTTGCCACTAGCAATCAAGCTATGCTGACTGTGCATTTCTCTGCTGCACCCCAAAGCAGTGTAAAGTTGTTTACAGGAGTGTGTCGCCTGCAGACCTTCATCTGACAGCTCAGAGTGGCTGTTTCTGCTTGTACTTTTGCTCACTGCAATATGTAAAACTGACCAACACATATCTGGTTGATTAGACCTGTTTTCACTTGAGAACAGCACTACAGACAGACACATAGCTTTTCCCAGTAATTCCCCTATTTTCACAATAAAAGCTCCCAACAGGCAGCTTTTAATGACCATCCATGTAATATAACTGATTTGAAGTAAATGGGCTAATACATAAGACAGTATTATTAATCTCTGAGGGCCCTCGCATACTGTGTGCTTTGTACTTCCATTAAATGAGGTCTTGGTCATATGTTTTGACAACTTTACCAGACTTGACCCAAATGTTCAGGAAAAGTAAGACCTTTATCGGCAGAGAGCTTGCTGTTTAGAGAGAAAAAAAGAGATGCATTAATATCAGCAGCACAGAACAAGACACAGAGTAGATAGTTTTAAACTCAACCTTAATGAAAATAAGATTTATTTCTCCAACAAACTTATATATACATTTACATTATGTTAAACTCGATCAAAATGGGCAACTCAACATTTTGGATGTATTTACAGAATACAGTGTTAATATTATTAACCATTTAACATAATTCTGAAACCACTCAGGCTTTGGTAGCATTGCTCCAAGTAATGGAGCAGCTATATAAGCCCTCCCAAAAATGCTTCTTTAGCTGCGCTGACAAGACATAGAGCTACAGATGTTGTGGAGTTTTGGTAAAATGTAATCAACTGTACCATTTATTACCGATACTACCAGGCCACGTTGGCAGCAGCTTGTCCAGCCTCTTCGCCTTCCACCAGCAGAATCCACTTTAGCATAAAGAAAAATAGGTGGTGCTAAATGAAAGTATTCTTTTGAATAATGGTGAAAGTTCACAAAGAGTTCAATTCTTACCAAAAAACAGAACAAATATACTGATTTTTATCCATGGATTACAGCATTGCAATTTGACAGCTGATTCAAAATTACTCTTTGTGGACCCTCACCTTCGTCTTATCATCTTAACATTGAGAATACTCTGATTTATCTTGCAGTGTCATGTTAACTAAAATCAAATCATTTCCTATAAAACAAACCATAAACAAAAGAAATTATGAGCATACTCAAAGTCCACTAGCTGGTAACAAGAGCTGTATACAAACAGTAGTACTATGGTTACTGTTGGATGCCTCAAGCCTGTGAAAAACAACTAGTAGTCTTTTCTTGTCTGATCCTTACCATGGAGTCAAGCAGGTAAAGGTGTTCAGAAAGTCACTCATCCCGTATGGAGGATCAACCATTACCTAGAAGAAACTGGCGACAAGATTTAGCAGTAACGTGTACTTAACCCATTACACAAAAACACATGCACATTCAGCAGTTCTTAAGTAATCTTAAATTCAACAGCGTTCATCTGCCCTCAAGAAGTTCAGCACACTGAGCCATATCAAGTTCAGTCTCAATACCTGGAAACAGAGATGAGTACTTGAGCCTAGGTTTTGAGCGATGCGCTTGCACGCTCTGCACACTTAACACAGAACTCCACTGACACGAGGTCCTTGTCCACATGCAGACACACACCACCAGGTGTCTCTTTCTTCTCCACTTTAGCATGCTTCCTGGGTAAGGCATAGTTGTGGTCGTTTGGGTCAGCACCCTGGAAAAGCGAGGAAGAGATCTTCATCCCATTCACACTGCTCAAACTGGACAAGACCTCAGCTAATGTGCTCTCATTAGCCAGCACAGCTCTCAGGTACCTGGTCTCATCTTCCAATTCTTCCACTCTCTTGGTCAGTTGATCATTTTTCTGTTTGAGGACGTTATTTTCTGTTGACAGGATGCCAACTTTCTTCTCCAGACTGTTGACGTATGCTTTCTTCTTGAGACGGTTCAATCTGGCAGCGATAGCATTTTTGTTTATCACTCTGCTTGACTGGCTTTGTGTGTTCTTGACCCTCAAGTTGGATGATCTCTCTGGAGATGAGACTGTTGAAGCCTCAATCCCAGAATCCTGATCCTTGGCACCATTCACACCAAAATCAGCCAAAGCCATATCTAGCAGCTGCCCATGGTGTCCTGCGGTGTCTTTCGCAAGTGTCCATTTAAAGTCTTCAATTCCAAACAGGTCATCTAGCTCTAGGCCACCAATGTCGATATTGTCAGCTAGGAACTCCATAAAATGACTTGGGAGATTCTCTGCAGTTTCCATTGCATCCACCACTTCAACCTCAGGAGACTCTGTGATGTTGATGACGCGGCTTCTACTTCTGGTTCGCATATTGTAGCTGTAATATTTTCTAATTCCTCACCTGGGGAGACAAAAAAATATACTGTAAATGTGTAATCCCAAAACAATTAACTGCTACATTTCTACACAAAATAAATCAATTTAATATTAACATTAGTCTGGATGGCACAATAAAAGCTGGGTGCACACAGCACACAGGTACTTTTCTCTGTTTAATTATTAAACACACTAAGCAGGAAGCTATGCACTTTCACTTTGGACTTTGAACAAATCTATGATTCTGTGGTAAATTGTAACAAGTATTTGCCACTCTTGTACCCTCTTCTACCCTGTACACATCGGACTTCAGACACAACAGAGACAGTTGCTATCTCAAGAAGTTCTCCGACGACAAAGCCATTGTTGGGTGTGTCTCTCAGGGGAACCATCTGGAGTACAGGGAGGTCATCACTAACTTTGCTGACTGGTGTGGTAAGAACAATCTGCACAACAATCTCCCAGCAAGACAAAGGAGGTGGTGATCGACTTCAGCAGGAAGTCACTTCTCACTGCACCGGTCAACATCCAGGGTTTGGACATCGACAACGTGGAGGAGTACAAATACCTGGGTGTTTACCTCAAAAATAAACTGGACTGTTCTCACAACACCAACGCCCTGTACAAGAAGGGCCAGAGTCGTCTCCACCTGCTGAGAAGACTGAGGTCCTTCGGAGTGTGCAGGTCACTGCTAAGGACCTTTTATAACTCTGTGGTGGCCTCTGCCATCTTGTATGCAGTGGTCTGCTGGAGCAGTGGATCCTCAGAGAGAGACAGGAAGAGACTGAATAAGCTGGTCAGACATGCCGGCTCTGTCCTGGACTGCTCTCTGGACTCCACTAAGGAAGTGGGTGAGAGGAGGATGTTGGCCAAGCTGACATCTATCATGGACGAACTGTTCCACCCCCTGCATGAGACTTTGGGAGACCTGAGTAGCTCCTTCAGTAACAGACTGCTGCATCCACGGTGCAAGAAGGAGCGCTACCACAAGTCATTTATTTACAGCCATCAGACTAACCTACAATAAATCTGCACTCTGGACTCACTGCACATTTATGTTTATTACAGAGTTTTTTAATGCTGATTGCTGCACTTTAATTTTTTTACCCTTCTGTGCCCTTTTTATATTATATTTTTATCTTTTCTTTTTCTATTTTTGTCACTCTTGTTTCTTGCTGCTGTAACATGTAAATTTCCCACAAGTGTGATAAATCAAGTCTGTCTTATCTCTTCCCATTGAATAGAATACATGCACATACACTAACATTTTCACAATTAACTTAGTTCCACTAAATTGTAACCTCACTAGCGTCAGTTACACGTGATATTCTGGCAAAAGTGTTCCCGATGCACGAAACACTGTGTAAACGTGAGTGAATTATTTAGACCGTGTAAGCTACTCAACATAGTATGCTCCCGACATCCTCCATTTCTTCAATGGCGCAGAAATGGCAGAGGTGTGTGTTGGCTAAACGTACTACGAACGTAACTGACTTGTAGCGTAACCCAGGCCCAGTAGCATTAGCATTAGCATTACAACATGTAACGCACCGATTTGGTCTACAATTCGCTCTACCACAAATATTCCTCAGTGTACACGTCTTCCCACCGTTACAATTTATTACAGTTCGATAAGGAATGAAAAAGTTATTTATAACATTAATCGTTCCAAGGCTATCGTTAGCTTGCTAACAAGGCCTTGTTGCGTCACGCTTGCTTTAGCGGCCTGCAAACGTTAGCTGAATGTAAGATGACATTAACTCATATTTAGTTATCCCGCTGGATGTACTTCTTCATTAAAACAGTAAGTCGACGGCTACATTATTAAACTATGGCAGGCGCCCGCTCAGTTTTCGCAAGCGGCAGCTAGAGGAAACAACAGCCATGAGGCGTTAACATAAATCAACAGAGCACATATATGACGCAACAACTTTTAAATACATTTCTTAGGTTTGACACCTGGTTCTAAATCACGTTTTAATCCAACTTACCCTCCTGTAAATAAAGTAGAAAATTAGAGGAATTGAGTCCCTCGCTGGCAGGGACGATTACCGAATGCTTTCTCCACAGCAGAGACCAACGTCGACTTGCAACACCACTTCCGGGAAAAACCTTAAAAATAAAAGTCCTCCTGAACTTTACTCAGTAGACGAGAACTCCATTTTATTATGGCGTAGTTACACCACCCAATAGCTTAGAAATAACCAGAGATAAGTGAACACCTCTAACACTGAGTCAAACATTATTATTTAGTATTTTCACATAAGCAGTATTTGTCACATTATTATTGTGTTGCATTGTATTTCATTTTATACAGGTGTTATAATTTTTCAGGTCGCCATGAAAATGCTGACAATCTCTCCTGTTAAATTGTGCTTTATGCTTGTTTTTTAATCATTTGTACTGTCATTTAACTACTTTGTCCCAATAATCCAATCATAGCTGTGTGCCATTAAAGAGGTGTAATAAACAAAAGATGTATCATTTTTTTAGTGTGTTCTCTTTTACCATTCTCAAAAATTCTACAATTGTGGATGTATTATATTGCATGTACACAGACACTTGTTTTTTGATTGCAGTGCTGCTTTCAGTCTGAGTCAGTCACAGACAAAAACAGAGTGCCTGTTCATGCTGCAAATAGTCATTCTCACATTAGACATCCTTTCCAATTTCCTGCAGTTCAGCTCCATAGATTCTACACTGTAAAAGAACATGATCATCCTTCAGTAGAGGAAAGTTTTTATTGAATACAAGTGCACAAAATAAGAAGCATCTCACAAAATCAGCAAAATATCCCCTTTCCCCAGGTTTGATACCTACTCCAAAACCCTTTGTAGGGACCATCAACTGTATTAATAGAACAAATTAACTTGCATGGCAGGTGTGAGAGAAAAAAAAAATTACTGTACATCAAAATGGTGAATTTATCATATGCCTTGCAATGTGCAGTATATGATGCTCCATAGGATGTGTTAAATGTTTGCGCTAGTTCCACTTTTGTCATAGACACATATTGAAAATATTGTAGACACAGTATACAACCTGAAAAGGCTTTTACAAATGCTTTACATTAGGACTGCAACTAACAGCTATTTTCAATAGCAATAAATCTGCTGATTTAAAAAAAAAATGTATTCACTGCTGAATCTTTCAGGCCTAAAACGTGGACAGACGTGAAAAAACTTTTCAGTCTGTGGACTGTTGGTCTGAAAAAAAAAAAAAAAACTGAAGATGTCACTTTTTGCTCTAATAAATTATAACTAACATTTCTGGCTATTAATTGAGAAAATTAGCAGTAAATTATGATATAACAGAGAAAGAGGAATCTGGAAAAAGTGAATGTTTGGCATTCTTGCCTGATAAATGATTTTTATGTTGCTCAGATAAACCAGTTAATCAACTTACTTTACATACTTGCTTTGTCACACAACAAACTTCAGTATTTAAGTTAAAATGTTTTGAACATTACTGTTTCCCAAGTGTCAAAACAACAGAGCGCACAAGTCTTTTATGTTACAATATTACAATTTGACTCAAAAAAGTTGCAGTCCAGATTTCAGCTTGTTAACATCACTATGGTTCCAAAGGCCATCAGCTGTTCTCATTGGTGCAGAGACTCCTGGAACGCTGTGTGCTGTGTTGCTCTCCAGCTCCACTGGCTGATCAAAGACAGTCATTACTGGAGTAGTTTTCCACCATGAGGCAAGAAGGGTCATCTGACTGTCCAGGGACTTTACCAAGAGGATAGTTCTTCCACAAAACTTTATCAACACACACCTGCCACGGAGAACCTCTGAGCAACTTTGCTTTTTCAGCCTGAACATCTGACCAATTGTACTCCTGCGAGGACTCGCTCCTCTCCGTGTCAGCCCTTGAATGCCAAGGATGGCTGTGGCGCCGTGAATGTTGCAGCTT
Organism: Lates calcarifer; assembly: GCF_001640805.2. Taxonomy (NCBI): domain Eukaryota; kingdom Metazoa; phylum Chordata; class Actinopteri; family Centropomidae; genus Lates; species Lates calcarifer. The sequence continues at coordinate 2,340,402 of NC_066838.1, read as the reverse complement.
CTCATGCAAACTCTCCAGTGTGTATATGGGCTGTTGTTTCTGCTCTGGAGAGGGATCAAAGTTTGAATGTGTGTTCTGTGTGTAGATGGAGCAAAGCTGGAGGAGCCTCTGTCTTGTTTCCAGAGGGAGAGGATGCTCCATGTCATCCAGGATTAACTGGACTAAGTGAGGTGTGCTGTTACAGGGAGCATCCAGGCATGCTGAGAGCAGCTGCTGCCACCTCAGCTGAATGCGGTTTACAAAAATCCTGTCCTTCATTCTGGCCTTTTTCTGTCCCTTTGTTTCATAATGGTATTCAAATTTGTTGCTGTTACACAGGATGACTTCTGAAATCCAAGCGGAAAGGTAGAAAGCCCGGTGATTATTCTGCTCTTTGGTGAGCAGCTTCAATTCAACAAAAAGCTTCTCCAGTAGGAGGTGAACAAAAGGTGGTGAATTGAGCATTTTCAGGAGGGGCATCCAAAACCTCAGGAACTTTTGAGGGAGTCTGGGTTCAGTGGGACTGGAACTGGCAGAAGTGTCACAACCCAATGTTTCCAGCTGTTCAACAGTAGGAACCAGAAATCCATCCTCCAACAGCACATCGATCAGCAAATCACTCGACTCCAAGGCAAACTGCTTGATCTCACCTAGTAACCAGCTCATGTCTGCAAAAGGAGCTGGCCACAAGTTTTTGTCTTTGTCCTCAGGAAGCCCATCAAAAGCCTGATACTGCTCCTTTTCAAAAGAAATCAGAAGTTCCCGGGCATTCTTATAGGCTTCCATTTCTTTTTGCTTTGCAATGAGCTCATCATCTTGACGTTTTAAGTCAATCTCCTCATCGTCCTCTCCATCTGACTGTGATTCCCAGTCCTCATTAGGCCCTCCTCCCAACTGCCTGGACCAGTACTCGTGCTGGAGCCACTCCAGAACCACCGTACATCCCTTTCTACACCATTTCAGGGTGGGGAGCTTCCGATGTGTGAAATCGTGCCTCAGGTCTACAACCCACTCCGGGATGTTCAAGTTCCCAGCAAGCCGCCTCAGTGGTCGGGCTGTTCTTCCCTGCTGTCGCTCGGTGATTAAATTGACAAATCTCACCAGAGCCGCTCCATAAAGCAGGACCAGATCACCTCCGTCCAGCTGTCCCGACCGGTCCAGCACCTGGCACCGTACCAGGTCCGCTGTGCAGTCCACCGCCACAGGACAGCTGTTGGCATATCTGCATTTCCAAGCTGATATCCTCTGCAGTGCAAACCTCTGTAAGGCGGAATCCTTGGAGTAAAGATACTCCAGAACCTGGTCCCACTCAGCTTTGTTGACCCATGCTACCACATGGCGTTTTTTCTCTGAGCTCCTTTTCTTCATTTTGGTGGAGGAGGTGTAGGTAGACTTACGTTAACACCTTATACACATAGAAATTACTCTCTCCTGACAGACACTCTCTTAAATCTCTCACAAAAGTAGCTTTAAGTCACAGCGTGGGCAATTACCAAAAGCTACAATTTCGCCAGGTACCGATAGTATCGCATCCCGGAAATTACGTTTCTTCGTCGTCTTCTTCTTCATGTGCGGTTGACAAACAAGGACATGGCGCATTACCGCCACCAATTGGACTGGAGTGTGGATCGGGACTGGACTTCAGTAACACACATTAAATACGTAATAGCAGAGTGTTATCGAAGACAAGTGCACAAAAGAAGTGTTAACACAATCAGCAAAATATCCCCTTTCACCAGGTTTGGTACCCACTCCAAAACCCTTAACATTAACACACGAAACGAGACAAGACCTTAAAGCAATCTTCACAAACAAGCTTGGAAATTCAGTTCAGCATTGAAGGGCGCAGGACTAGAACTACTACAGTTCGCCAAGATAGAAGAAAAAGAGAAGTCAGAGATATGTATTTATTTATTTGTTTGTTGCTACCTGCAACCTCAAGTAGAACCCTGAGAACCCTGATTACACGCTGCGATACGGTAGGTGGCGGTACGTGTATAAAGGCACTGATTTGAGACCCCACTATTACACTCAAAGAAGAAGAGGATCGTTTGGGAAATGGCGGGTGTTTTGGAAGAAAAAGAACGTTTACGACTTGTTTATGCTTCATTGCAGGTAAGAGACGTTAACTGAAGAGTAACGTTAAATGACATTAAATAGGGCGCATTTGGTTATATTGTTGCTTTTTGTCCAAAACTTTTTGTCACATTTATGTTGTCTGTTCATCTCAAACACTCCGCACCAAAACCTTAATGATGATTAATAAGGCTAGCTTAATTTATATTTAGATAAAATCATTAATAAATTTAAATTGAATAGGGTATGGGTTGCTGCATATTTTGTTTTATATTTTTACATGAATCCCTGGCATATTACTGTCGTTACTCTTTGTTATAATATATATATCTAATTAAAAAGATTAAGGTAGTATATATAATCGATTATTCTGTTTGTGTTATGTCTGTGTTGAGGCTGCCTCTTGCCCCTTCGTGGAGGGCCTGAACCTACAGGAGGCAGACAGCATGCTGCAGCTGCTGTGTACTCCCTCTCATCACCGCACCGACATACTGGCATGGATCTGCAGCAGGTAGAATAAACTACATCAGCCCTGTTCTCATCTGTCGTTTATTATTTTTTCTTTAAAAATGAATAAACACCTCTGCCCTGTCTTGACCTGTCACTTTTACAGTATCAACCCAAATTTTGCCACTTCCAAGGCGATGTCAATGATATCCAAAGAACCAGACGTTTTGACTAAAGGTAATATTGTTGTCTTTCCTACACAGTACAGTGTTGCACGTCTTTTGGTAGACCTTGTGGAAGAGAGGAAAACCATCTCTGAAAGTCAGTGTGCATGCACAGAGTAGGTTATATCAATAGCTGATTTTCTCCATCATACTAAAATAACCTCTTACACCACTGTGGCTCTGTGTCTGTTAGAAATGGCTGTGCTTGGGCAGGAGCTGATGCTGTGCAATGCAGGTGACCTGGACCTGATCAGGGTGAGAGGAAAACTTGTATGGATGTAATCAGTTTACAGATATGGACATTAATTGTCACAGTAGACATAAACTCAAATGTCCCTTTTTGTCTGTGTCATTTGTTACACCATTTATCCAGGGCAATGCGAGTCCTCGCCGGCAGCTTCAGTTCATGGAGCAGCTTTTGAGTCTAGTCCCAGGCTGCAAGAAGTCTGCTGAGCACAGAATGGATGAAGAGATGCTAGTTAACAAGATCTTCGCTGCTGAGAATCTGCCTTACCTCGCGCAAATGCTCAAACCCACATTCAACCCCTGGCCCGCACACCTCAAGTATATATGCTGTCTTTGAATATTCTGTGAAACACAAGTATAATCCCTCCTCTGTTTTCATCTGCTGCATGAAAATAGAGGGAATATCTGTCTAATCACGACCTGCCAATTTTATATCTACTTACTTGATTATTCCTGTTGTCTTGATATTTGTCGCCACTCCAGCCTCTCTAACTGCTCTTCTTATCTCACAGGGCTTTATGCAAAGGAACCAAGTCATGTTATAAGCCAAGTAAAGAAGAGGATGCTGATGTTGCCACCCTTCTACAGTTGACTCAGTCAGCACTGAAACAACTAGAGTCAGAGGTATGTGTTGATGTGGCCTCAGTTGAAACAGGATGTCCTTGCCAAATTATGACCACATGAATAAACATGGTCATCATTACTACATGAATGTCAAGGTAGTAACGAGAGCTCTGTTCTCTCCTCAGTGTGAGTTCCTGAATAATGAAGCTCAGAGTCCTGGCATATTCTCTCCAAGTTCATTGCGCGTGGCGGCGTGTGACCTCCAGCAGTTGATGGCTACTTTCTGCCATGTTTACGAAACTGACCTGAGAACTTACTGCGGCAGAGACCCCCCCAGCTTCAGCACAGAGACCGATGTCTTCCGGAGAGTACACCAACTACTGCTGGCCTGTAACACGGTACACACACAACTGTAGGAAATAGGTGCTGACGTACATGTGTAAAAAAAAATATGTCTCAACATGAGCCTGACACTTCTTCCTCCTGTGTGTGTTTTGTTTCTCAGGAGTTGGAAATGCTAAATGAAGTATCAGAAGCTTCTGCGTCCATGAATGAGGAAGTAAACAGGCTACAAACACAGCCTCGCTACTGGAGGAGAGGAGAGAAGCACACGTTGTGTAAGTGAATATTCTTTGACATCCACACTCAACGTAGTTTGTTGCATGCTGTTTATTTGTTTCCTGCTTTTTAAATTGAATTCAATTTTTACCCCAGCAGACCAACTGGAAGAAGTTAGCAGGCGAAGTAGAGAGTTTCTCTCTCTGCTTCATTCCTGATGGCGAGAAGTTCAAACCATCAGGTGAATGCTGATTAACTGCTGATCTGAGTAGAATAATGCAGTAACAATGGAAGGAGAGTCTGACCCATACTTGTGTTATAATATTGAACACAAAAGTGACTGTTGTTTGATTTCACAAATGTTAACCAGTCAGATCCACTGTTGCTCAGATACATTTCAGCAAAACTCACTCATCTCTCTGTACCTGCGTCATAGTGAAAATTTGGATGTTGCTTACTGTGTTTTTTTTTTTTTTTTTAAACTTTAAATTCACTATGTTTAAGATGTTGGGCAAGTTTTGTCCTATCACATAAATTCACATAATACTAGCAACAGTATATTCCATGTAATTATGAGTAGAATGGATGTTTCAGTGGATGGGTTTGTTAGGATGATAACTATATAATCAGAATTAAACATTCATCCTTTTCCACCCTATTGTCCTTTGCAGAAGTCAGTATAAATGTGTATATAGTATTACTAAATAAATATAGATACTATAAATTTCGAGTGTCATTCCAACATGTTTAATACTGTCTAGTGTCATTTATAGTTCTCTTTTTCTTTCATTCATTCTGGGATTATTCTTAAGGGTGCAGACTTGATGACATAAAACTGTCAGCAATTTTAATAAGTGATTAATTGTTTTAATTAGTTTAGCCAGAAAAAAAGCTTAACACATACTGGTTTGGGATTTGCCTATGTAAGGATTTGTAGCTTCTCTGCTGTTTATCATTTTAAATGGAATAGCTTATGGGTGGATAAAGCAGTTTCAGTGCGTCACATGTCAGAGTCCCAGAAAAGCCAAACTATCTCAGATAGAGAGGGAAAAAATCTAAGGACTGCACTGCTGGAGAAAGTTTGACATTGATCTTTAAAACTTTAGATATAAAGTGAAACAAAGCTGGTGTTGTGTGAACATCTGTCCCTGCTGCTCTGACTGGTTCACAGGAGTAATAACACAACAGGAAGTGGGCTAAGCTGTGACATTTAATGTTCCATTCATTACATACAAGTATGTTCAGCATCTAACACTATGTGATCCCATAGCTTCAATATCTCTGGTGTGAAAGAGTTAATTGAAGGCGCAGTAATCAAAAGTTGTAAAGTTGAAACAGCTTTGTAAGTACTGAGAGAGTGTTTCAAGGTTTTGATGAGCCAGCAGATGCTAAGTTGTCCTCTCCATCATCACATGGACAGCTGTCCTGCCCCCAAACTCAATGCTGTGACAGTCCTGGCAGCTCTGTGCCACCTCACCACCCTCCAGTCAGAAGCCTTTGTTGGCCAACCATTCCTTCAGCTCCTTATCGAAGTGACCTTTAACCGTCAGGGTCATGGTGACCTCATTGACCTGTGTGGGCAGCTCCTTCCCTGTCACCTCCTTCAGGTACTGCTTCACGTCCTTCTCCAGAGCCCAAATGTCCCCCTCCACTTTTCGTACGAGCGTTGTCCTGCGGCTTCCGTGGGTCAGGTCGGTGTAGACCGGGATGTTGTGCATGCGGGAGCGGCGGATCATGTACGGCAGAGACGGGAGGAGAATCTGCAGGAGGGGTCCAGCCAGACGGGGTGGGACCGGCGTGTTTAGGAGGAGTGGGAACCCGTGACGGTGGGATGAGCCGCTCTACGAATTTGTATTCCTCCGTAGACTCTAGTATCACCGACTTTTTTTCTTCTGCGGCTGCGTTACAGACCAACCTGAGCCTGGCAGTGGCGTTAGGAAGTCCCGGTGTATGGCCGTGCAGGCTGAGAGCTCCTCGCAGCGCCCTGCGGAGCACGGTGGACCGGAGCGTAAAGCAGGCCGCCATCTTGTGTAATGGTGTAAAGCAAGTGGCCCGGAAGTAGTTAAGGACTTCCTGTAGCGTTAGACAATCTCATTTGATTTTTTTCAAAACGATAATTTCAAAATGATAATTATGCTTGGTATTGGTATATTTAGAGCCACTAAGTCACTTACATTATTTTTTCCTTAATTTATTTATCTAAAGGTCACGGCATAGAAACAGAATAAAATAGAATAAGAATATAAATAAAGTAGCAGTTACAATTACACTATACACACACACACACACACACACACACACAAATAAATAAATTCTAGTAAGTGATGACAACTGGAACAGAAATAATCATCTGTTGAAATAAAAACCTTTTTTTCACCATAGTGTGACTAGGGTGAAGTAATGACATACCAGTAGCAGTCCTGTTACAAGTTGATACTGGAAAACTGAAATGAGAGACAAATTCGTTGTGATTCCTGTGATTGATCATTGTTCCTATCAAACTAATTCTGAACTGTTTTAGTATAAAATGTCTTTTTAATAATATTGTGGAGAAAGACTGTGCTTGTAGATCATTTTCCATACCAGGAGAGCTTCCTGTTGAAATTCAGATAATTTTTACTGAGACTTTTTCTGTTCTGTAATTGCACATCAGTTAGACACTGAGCCCTCTAAATTGATCCAAAATATATTTAAAAATGATTCAGAACTTCCATATGGAGGAACAACACAGATTTTCTAATATCGTGTCTGATTTTTCCGCAGACAGCAAAAGCAGTCCAGCAAACAGTACAGTACATGTAATAAATGCATGCACCAGAGGTTTAGCATTGAGGGTCATTTTTGCACATTAAAAAAGAAATAGCTGCTGACATTTTTTAATGCAAACAACACCACTGGTTGTGCTAAAAACAACAATAAGAATATCAACATTTTAACATTCCAGTTTTGTAAGATTAATTTTGGAATTTTATGCAGAAGTCTGGTAAATAAAAGACTTAGATTTTGCTAGCAAAATAGTTTCACACACATACTACGTAGATTTTATCAGTCACCTGCATTTTAAGCATTTGAAATGTACTAGTGTCTTTATGTAGCATGGAGTATAGTGGCCTCTACTGGAAACCAGAAAAATAATAATAGAATACAAAATACAAAAAAAAAAAGAAATGTTGAAGGTACAAGGCTTAACTTTAATACATTTACTTTTGTGAACTTTGTCAGGATAATTATCACATTAATAATATAATATCCAAGTATTTAGACTTGTAGACATGGAAACTAAAAACACACGTCCAAAACAATTCAGCAATGAAGGAGACCAAGCCTATTGCTGTATTAATGACGTAAGCTATGAAAAAAAGTGCCTCTAAAACAAATATTATGTCAAAGCAAAAACATTTTATGATGATTATGAGTGTTTTTGTATGGTGTCAGACAAGGAGGAAACAAATTCATATTCACTCTTAGCAAAAAACTGAAACCCTAAAAACATAAATATTAACACATTGTTTAGAAGTGAGGAGTAAAGTGAGACATGCTGTAAGTAAAGCACTAGAGAGGGAGGGGTCTTTTTCACTGTCCGTGGAGGAGCTGCCTGACTTGTTAGTCCTGTCTACCTCAGCTTTCACTGTGGCTAGTGCAGCTGTGAACTCAGACTACATCTCAGCACGCGTCATTCATCACATCGAGCACGGAGTTATCAAGAAGAGGAGAATGGACAGATTGCATGGAGAGGGTGCAGCTCTGAATAAATTGGGCAACATAGAGGTATGTAAGACAGACTGACAAACCCTCTCCCTTTACTCTTCTGTTCTGGTTTTGACTGCAGGAGAAGTTAATTGTTGCCATGTATTCCTGCTATCACAGCTCTCTCAGTTGATGGAGACCATTTGTAACATCATTTACATGATTTTTGGGGGGTTTGGAGTTATCATACATATTAGACGTCCAGTACAAAGTAAAATGTCTATGTATATATATAGAAATAATGAATTTTGAAAAATTAATATATATATATATATGGAATGAGATGTGTTATGTTTTTTCCTACTATAAAAAGGGTGTCCCTCTGTTTCTTTGAAACATTATTTTTTGTTTGTTTCTTTGTTTTTCATCTTGTGACCCCCTAAAACAAAGTAGTGTGTTCTGGTGCACCCCTGGAATTAGTTGCATATGTATCAGTGGTGACCAATTCAACTGAAGAGGGATTTTTTTCTCCCTCTTTGTTTTGTTTGATTAATTGTTATTGTAATTATCCACTAATACAGAGAAAAGTCAGAGAAAATCTCACAACCACTTGGATTTAACTTGTGACCCCTCGGGAGGGTCCTGACCCCTTGGTTGGGACTGCTGCTCTAGAGTGTATTTACAGGAATGTCAGTGGTGACAGGACTTCATGTGAAATCAGTGGGCTTTTTTCCATCGTTGTCAGTTGAATGAAAGCTTTCTGACTCACAGAGAGTTGCACCCAGGTGTGACATCTTATGGGTAAAGTCCTGAGAAAATGCCTTTGCCAGCGATGTTACGAAACAGTTCTCTTTCTCTGAGTAGTGCAGGGGGAGATGAAAGTAGAAACATTGTGACCAGGCTGATTTTTCTGTCTACAACAACAGTTTACCTGCTGTCAGATTTTAATGTATAAGAGCACCTCACATACCCCTTCTCACCTACAGAGACAGTTTCAGTTCACTATCTGCATGTGCTTGTATCAGTTCATGTGACAAATTAACATGTTTCTAGATTTGTTTGAGGAGAACATCTCTCACCCACAGTATGTTGTGTCTTGTTGTTTTTCTCTCCAGCCCAGGTGAGTCATTGCCTTTCACTCTGCCACTCCCATTTCTCCTCTTGCAGCCACACCTGAGTACATAGCAACAAATTACATAACGCCTCTCCGTTTTTGGGACATGTGTGGAGAGAACAGCCAGACCTGTGAAAGAGAACAAAAGACAAAACACTGTTCCTTAGTAGGAACCCAAATCATTCTGTCCCTTACTGTCAAAGGTGGATCTGTGTTTCTGCAACAGTGACTTTGTTGTGACTGTTTCTCTAACCTCCCTATACTTGCAGGCACTGACAAGCCCTTCTGGAAAAGTATATCGCCCTATCAACATAAATCACTATGCCACTAAGAAGAGTGCAGCTCAGAGCATGCTGGACGTTGCCTTACTGATGGCCAACTCATCCCAGCTGAAGACCGTTCTCTATGTGGGGCCTCAGTACCGTTTCTACATCCCCCTCATTGTCCTGCTGTCTCTGTCCATCACATTACAGGTCATGGTTGGGCTGCTGCTAATCTTTATTGGCAAGTGACTCAGAATTTTTGCATCTCCTTTGTTATCATTCCTCCTTCTCTGTCTTTTTTGCACACTTCTGTGAGTTTGGAAGGTGCAAAGAATCAAAGCAGAAGAGAACCTGAAGAGGTTTACCGATTTTGATATAGCACAAGAGGACAAGACATCCAAAGTGGAGACAAAATCATTTGGCATTTTCAGTGAAATAAGTAGTTTGATTTATTGTAAATGGAATTGTTTATAATTTTATTTGATATTTGCTCTCTTGTTTTTTCCCTGGATGAAGTAAATTCCAGGAGAAATAACATGTTAAACGCTAATGACGATAATAATAGGCGGATTTTGTCACCTTCGGATATATCCAGACCAACTGTTTCTTTCTGCTTCCTGTCTTTATATTTACCATACAGACATCAGATTAAACCCTTCACTTTTCAGTGAAATCCTGAACTGAACCAAAATTAAACTTCCCCCTGAAGTCCAACATCCTGTACAAAGTTCAATTCTTTCTTCTCCCCATCTTTATGTCTTTCTTGCTTATTTAGCTTATTTTCTTTTTGTTCTTGTGCGACTCTGACCAGCAGTGAAGTACGATCTGAATGATGTGAGGAAACACGCCAAGCTGAACAGGATGAACAACATAGCAACAGTCTGTGTCTTCTTCACAGTCCTCATCAACATCTTCATCACAGCACTCGGCTTTGAGGGACATACTATCAGGTAGGCCAGGACAGAACACACACTTACATACAGCAGGCTCTCTTACCACTGTAAACTCCTGTGACTTTTTTCTTTTTTTATCTTCAGGTCATCATCACCTGTGATAGCAGTATCAGAGCCTCAGCTCTTCCCTCTGCCCGTCGACCTTAATATAACGGGTGGCGTTTAGACCAGACCAAAATAAGACATCTCCTTGTTCACATCATCTTAGCCTTGACATCTACAGACCTGTCATGGGACAGCTACCGTTGTGTAACTTCTGTATAAGCTCCCTGGTCAACTGATGACTGGTATGGCCATAGATTCACCAGCTGGAACAAACCTTTAATTCCAGAATGGATTTAATAGGTATACCATCACATTAGTGATGAGAGACTTTTGCTGAAGAATCACCAAGTAAAACTTCATTCTCAGTGAACATCAACTAATCTTCAACTCAGGATCACAGCTGTTAAATTCAACTGAACCAGACTGACTGCCAAAAAGCCTCAGTTTGAATGCATTACCACTACGGTGAGTTGACCTCTGACCTTTGTAGCGTTGATCTAATCTGTATCTATCAATTTTTTGCCAATATATATATATATATATATATATATATATTTTTTTTATATATATATATATATATATATATATTGTAAATATAACAGTACATGATATTGTTTCTGTACAGATGTTGGTGGAAATAAGCTGGCTTATATCTGTGTAACTAAATAAATTGATTACTTTCACTGCATAACTTTTTAAAAATCCTTTAGGAATTCTCTCATCTCCAGTGTCATCTTTTACAAAAAAAAAAAAAAAAAAAAAGTCTCTTAGGAGCTGGACACCTGATTTCATTTTTATTTATGCATATAGAAAACAGTCTTTGGATTTTGATTGAACATGATGTGGTGGGTAGCATGGACATATGAAAGAACCTCAGTTCACAAATCTGTTGTGCATCATGACATCATCATGTATAGCTCACAAATAAAAACAAATCACATATTAAAGAAAAGCTGCATAACAGAAACCAGATACACAAAACTCTGCATGGCTGACAAACATAGTGCAACATTTTATGAAAGAAAGCAAAGAAATTAAAGAGAGAAATAACATTTTTCTTCATTTTTTCTTACTGTCAATAAATCCCATAAGACTGGTTCCTACTCAAGACAGAAGTCTTCAGTGGCTAATATATATATATATATATATATATATATATATATGTGTATATATATATATATATATATATATTATATATTATATATATATATATATATATATATATATATTTTATTTCTAAAAAAGAATCAGTAATTTCATTAAACACCTGAGCACTGTATTTTCAGCAAATGTTACAAAGTGCATTTGTTGGGGACTATTTTCTGCAGTGGATTAATCCACATTTTGTGCTCTAGTGAATATTTGGGGCAGCAGAGGGTCATCTGTCTGTTTTTAATCTAATTGATTTTTTTTGTCATTTCATGGTATTTGGTGACACTAAGAAAAATAAAATATGGCCAGCCTTTAAAAGTCTGTGGAATGTGGTATTATTAGCGTTTCTAGGGGCCACAATGTTCAAACTGTGAACTGGAATGAGAAAACAACAACAACAACAACAAACAAACAAAACCCCTAGTAATCTCCACTGAAATATTAATGGAGAAGAAATGCCTGATGAAAAAACTCCCTGTCATCCTAACAACAAATCAGATCACTGAATCCCAAAAGGATTTTCTTCACCGTTGATCACGCGGCAGTAGGCGTAGTAGCAGACAGCTGCTAACACAGCCAACAGCAGCAGCAGCCGAATCACCTTCCACATGCTGCGGCCTCCTGACTTTTTGACTGGCTCCTTGGATCGCACTGCACTGTGATTGACTGTTCTGCTGGTCATCTGGATGGGGGGCCTGAATCACAGGGGGATAGTGTAGACTTAGACCAAGTGATGAACTCATTTGATCAAAGACTCCAATAGTTTATACTACAAGACTCACTCTGAATCTGTATCCTGGTCGGATTCATCGTCTTCATCTGGCTCAGTGTTGCCTCTTCGTTTCAGCCTGGGAGGAGACACACACTGCACTTAAATTTCAATCTAACAATGCAGTCAAAGACATTTATACAAATTAACCACCACTAATGACAAATAATGGACCAATGTGCAGTATATTCCCGGTGTTGGAAAGTAGCTAAGTACATTTACTCAAGCACTACTGTTTACAATACTGATGTATTTGTAGGCTACTCTACTTCAATATTTGTTTTGTTACTAGTTACTTAGCAGAAAGTTAAAAAACATTGCCGGTGCACATGTTAATTGGTTGTGTTGCTCATGAAAGGAAAAAAATGAAGCACAAAAGTTTTTTTGCTGCTGAACTGGTTGAAGACAGGACATTTTTGGAACAAATGGCCATTCATCTCACGTTAGACTGTCAGGATTGACACTGTTCTGAGCTATTAAAAATCAGGCAATGTGTGTGTGCGTGTGTAAAATACTGAATCTTTTAATTTGTGTTTCTCTCACACTCTCTCTGCAATAGTCCCTCTCCCTCAGTGTATTTTTTCTGTTCAATGAACATAAAAGGGGATACAAATCCTTAGTGAAACTGGCTTAGTCTTGACAAGTAAAATGAATTCTTCCACATACTGAATATTCCCACACACAGGAAATTAAGCAAAGAACATCTGGGGCCAGATAATCCTGTACCACAGGAGAACTGGTTGTTTCCTGAGTCTCAGCACTGCACTGAATTGGAACATGGATGTGATAAAGTTCTCACACAGAGCGAGTGAACAGGGGCCTGAGAACAAATTTTGCATGCTAACAGTTTCATTGGGGCATTATCTTGTGTCCAACAGTTTATATGCCTCATGCTGTATGTGTGTGTGTGTGTGTGTTAAAACTGTACTCACATGTCTCCATAACCCTCATGTCTAACCTGTGAAAATGAAAGCAAAACGTTTGTGATATTATTTACAGTCACAGAGTTTGGCACACACAGACAGGAATAAGCAGACAATCAGGACTCACTGGATTGTGGTATGTGATGTAAGTAATTTCCTCCTCTGTGAAGAAAACAAAAAACACACAATGAACTTTGGATGTCACTGAAATAAGCATTTATTGACTCTTCTGTGCATTCATTAGAGAATATGCTGAGATGATAATAATAGAAATGAAGTGTCCACAGCTGTTGAAGTTTGTGGGTCACATTTACATGTACACGCCTCAGAGACTTTAACAATCAAAAATATAGGCAACAGAATACAGAATGTGAGTATATTCAGGGTTGGAGTAAAGAATACTCAGCAGTCAGTACCAACTTAGGCATCAAATCAAAGACCACATTATTTTGTGTGGATTTGTGTAGGTGTCAATGCGAGTCATGTAATCACTGAACCTTTATTATTGTTTTTACGAATGGCACAAAATGAGCGATCCAGTGAAGGAAGACAGAAAAGTCAGCAGCAAAAGATTAAGAGTTTCATTTATTACATTTTTCCACTTACTGAATGAGAACTTGCACTACTTGACATGATGTGTTGAATATTCCTCACCACTGCTATTAACCCGCATCTATTTCAGTTCTTTTCTTACATTAAAATTGATTTTTAAATTGTGTGAATTAATTGTTAGTTTATTCTTATTTGCAAGGAAGGAAAGAATTAAATATTTTGAGCTGAACTATAATGATAATTCATGTATTGTTTTTTTTAATAACATCATTAACATCAGAGTCAAACTCTCTAGTTCCACCATCATGTTCATGCAAATTTCCTGTTATTCTCTATCTTATGTGATAATGAATTATCTTTGGGTTTTGGATTGTTGGTTGGGCAAAACAACCTTTTTTAGTCACCTGTCACCTGGAGCTTTGATTGAGAAAATAATTTAGTTTAGTTTAGTCAATAATGGAATTATTACTAAGCTGCAACACAAGATCAGAGCGAGAGCTGTACGTCAGCCAATACATCCCAGTATGTGAGCAGCTATTGCATACAAATTTCAAGTGTGATCTTTGCCAGCAGTGAAACACTGTCAGCTTGTAGTTTGAAATGACACTGAAAAAAATATACTGCCACATGTAGATATAAGACATTTATAGACTCATGGATGAACAATGAACCAAGTGACACAGAGTCTGCAGACTGAAGAGCATCCTACCTTCCTCTCTGTAGTAGGTCTTATCAGAGGAGGCTTTCACTGGAGTGTTCTCCATGGCCTTTTCAAGCTTCTTCTCATATAGCTTTCGAGTAGAGTCTGTGGTCACACAAAAATGTTCATAGTGCTTCAATGACTGAACCACAGTAAACAAAATATATGCAAAGTATGACTTGTCATCTAAGTGTTGGAGGGAATTTGGGGAAATCTATGAATTTAACATGATGGAGCTTCATCATAGGAGATGTTAAAATGAATGACTGTTCAAATCAATTGGTAATGAATAAAAAAGGAAATGAAATGGTAATGATGTTTGATTGTTGTATTAAGGTGCCTCCTAATGATATAAAGTCTAACACAGATTAACTCAGAATACTGAAAAAACAGATGTTGGAGCAAATGTTACCCTGAGTACAGACAAAAGTTAACAACTGCTTCACTCTAAATTAAAATAGTTTTATTTTCTGATTACAGTTCTCACTCAAAGATCTACAGCAGTTTAGATATGTGTTGGTTAGTTCAGTAATCACATTGGCAAAGTGTAGAAAAATGCATTTTGTGTGTGTGCTTTTCTTACCTACTATGGGTCCATGTTTAATGCCATACTCCTCAAGCAACTCACCGATCTCCTCATCACTTTTCTCATTCAAAGACATCTGCAGACAGACAGGAATATTCATAAAAAACAACACAACTTTATATTATTCAATATATTCAGTACACAGGAAGGCTAAGCATATAATTGCAAATACCTCACACCCACTACAGCTGCTCCCGTCTACCTGTCAATTCAGGGCCACAATATAGAAGTCTTTTATTCTTTATGCCATACAGACACTGAGCACAGAGTGACTGAGTATTATTTTATAAGACTTGCTTTGCTATTCTGATGGTTGCACTACTGTATGTTGTATATGTTGCATGATTCTTAAAGGGTGTATTGTGTTATGTATAGTGTGTGTGTTTTTGTTCTTTGGGGAAAAGGCTAATACAAATTTCCACTTTGGCAGACAATAAAATCAACCAACCAATAAATGGACCGAACCGACAGACAGACAGACAGAGAGATAGATAGATAGATAGATAGATAGATAGATAGATAGATAGATAGATAGATAGATAGATAGAAACAACATGGAGAGGGAGAAGGAGGAGGAGACTCGTGAAGTGCAGGCAACTGCCCGCCGAGCTGCAATCCAGCAGGAAAACCTTAAAGAAAGAAGCTCTGTACAAACTGCACTGACCGATCAATAGTAAGAGGAAAATAATTATACGTTAAAGCCCGTATTTAATTGGTACGATACATTTATCGCCTTGTGTCCATAATGTAAAGAATTGGCCCATGGCAGGGCGAGGGCAGAGTAACGACATAAAACGGACTTCGCGGCTTTTTTTTTGATCTCGCGCGAACAATTTAATTGAGTCATTTAAGAAAGAAAATGGTAGATTTTGTCGGTCAAAACTGAAATAAAATTATTACACTTACCTTTGAAAAAGCTATAAGAGTTGTAGGATGGAAATGTGGCTAAAAGCAGGACGAGGTTGAGCAGGCTGAGGCAGGAAAGTAGGCGTAACTTCTGGCAACATCTGGGCGACGTAACTTCTACTACTGGACTACATGTGGGTCAAATTTGTAGGTAGCGCAGTTGTTTAATGAAGGTCGGTGTTTGTTTATTCTGAATACGTAGGGAAATGTCCATCCCCTGAAGAATATACTGTTCAATGTAATATCGCTGCGTATGTAAAACTATAGGAAAGATATTCTAAAAGTGACCAATAAATTGTATGATGGCTGAATTCCATTCAGCTACTTCAGTTTCTGGGTCCTGGTAAAGTGCGTGTTTGGACCTCTGTCATCATTAGTGTTGATGAGTTACACCTGGTGTTACAATGAGTAAAATACTCCAAATTCATGTGAGGTACAGTCAGTGTTCAGGACAGATATTTTGTTACATTGTATCGACACAAAGGATGAAAATGAAATAACAGATACGCCAGGCTGGGAGTAATAACGCTCTTCAATATTAGCTGTCTTGTTTTTCTTTAAAAATTGAAATTCATCAGAAACAAGTTTCCATTTCTTTAATGATTATATTTATGTAAAAGGAAGGAATGATGTATTTGAAGCTCCATGCGTGTGGGACTAAGGTTAATTTCATATTAAAAAACCAAACACCAGTTCAAGCCCTATCAGCTTTTACCAAGTTTTATATTCATTTCATTTATATTTACTGTTCATTTGTTGTTTCTCATAGTCAGTTTTATTTGGTATCAAATCAGATGTTATCTCAGGACACTTTTCACACAGACCAGGTCTAGACTGTACTCTTTATATTGTTTACTGATACACAACAAACCATTTTATCCTTTGTGGTCATGGAGGAGTATAATAAAGCTGGAAAAAGTGCGACTAGCTACCTGCTTCTCCTACTACTAAAATGAATTATTACAATGAAAAAAGTCTGTATCAGCAACAATTTATGTAATCTTGATACTCTCCTTAAAATGTATTTGATAGTTCATATAGTTTCTTCCTGAATCCTTAGTCTTAGCACAAGACTCTGTTGGTCTGAATTAGGCTAGAATTTAAACAAAAGGCTTCATAAATGAGGTAGGCCTGATAGTCAAAGCTTTGCCTAAACAATGGTATGGAGTTATGAAGTAAGACTTTCCATTAGATTCCTTCTGCTGCAGCGGCCTCTTGAGGTAGAGAGTGAGTCAGGCCTAATAAGGAGTTGAAGTTTTCCAGGAAGGGCGTTGGCTGCAGACTCCAGCAATGTACACATTTTCCACTCACTGGAAACTTGTCTGCATATACACTTCCATGCTTACTCTGTGCTTTGTCAAAGTTACTGATGAAGCACAGAGTTAGAGTTAGGGTTAGAGTCATGATTTAGGGACAGGACAAAGGTTACTCTTCAAGGTTTAAAGACACAAAACACATTAGACTGACAGAAAAATACTTAGACAACTTTATTGTGTATCAAAATACTGTCTTAAAAACACTTTTAAAGCCTTTTATTTAGGACAAAATTCATTTTTCTGTTGTTCTGAAATATAGATTACGCATAAAGCGAGCTGAAGGGATGAAGGGAGGGGGTGGGTGGCGGCTGAAGGGGGTGAGATACAAACACTGAGCAGAAAACAAAGCAACATCTGTTCTCTTTTGTTTTTGGTTATCGTGTTTTAAGGACATGACAAACCACAACATCATCTTCAACCCTTCTGACCAGCACAACTTTAGAAACTTCCCTTTTTAAACCTTTTAATTTAAGTGACAAAAGTTCCATAGTCAAAGGTGAACCACTGCAAACACATCACATGCCATATTGATGTTATTCTGAATCAGAGGCTTTCTGTATCTGAAGAGGTTTACAGCCTAATGAACATGCAGAGCACATGTTGGTATCACACACACATTAAAACACACAGAAAGCGTTGTTTCCCAGCAGTGGTGTTGAGAGAGCATGTGTGAGACAAACCACAAGTACTGTGAAATGTGTGTTTCTCTTCTCTGTTCACTTTTGTCACCCTATCTTTAATCTTCTGTATTATTCTCCTACTCTAATCCATATTACGGTTTTAAGAACAGCAGTGGCTAAAACTGGATCACACTAGCAGCAAGTTAAACAACTGGGTTAGTTAAAGAACATCATGAACACCACATGCTGGAGCAGACTGGGCCAGGGCTGAGCATTTATGGGCACCAGCACTACAAAGACTACCGCTGTTTAAGTAACAGACAAGCCGTTCATCTGACTTTTATATGGACAATTAAAACATGTGTCATAGTGTGTAAAAGAGTTCTTTCACACATTCTTACATATAAAGCCACAGGTCAGGAAGGCACATTACTTCTGACACTCTTTGTTCATATAAAAGCTCATATTAACTGAATCCATTATTTTCGTATATAAGAGTAGCTCCTCCAGTGTAAACTGTGACCTTCCATCTGATGCGGGGCTCTGCTGGGCCAAAATCTGCTGCTGCACTATACTAAGCTATCCTAACATCCTACACTAGTTCAGACAAATCTGCTAATGTCCATGACAAAAAAATGTAAAATAGCCTAAGCCACAATTGACTGCTAGCTTACAGTAATGAAGAAGGTGCATCTTTCTCCTCCCTAGATTTACTGAATGATGTGATTAACAGAAGAATGAAACAAAAAATGTATTGAATGACCATAAAGAGAGGAATATTCAGTGTGTATGCATTCATCTTTGGGAGATTCTGGACTGGGTTACAGTGAGGATGATGGTTTTGAAATATTCACTGATGGAAAAACACAGAAATCTGGCTGAGGGTAATCACTGATGTGAGAGTTTGTTGTTTGTTTTCTAGTTGGTTAAATATTATAAAATAAAAAGAAAAAAAGGCCAGAAATCTTAATTTGTCACATGGGAGGGGCTTGGAGCTGTAAACAATGATCGGTTAGGTTCTAAATAGATTTTCAGTTGTTTTAAACAGTGGTATTAGTTTCTGATTGTGGGGCTGGGTTTTAGACCGTGATGTGATAGGGGCTGCCAGGGATGTGTTCGTCTCCCCACTTGACCACCAGGATGTACTCTCCCTTCTCTTTGAGCTGGTAGCTGACATTGTACAAGCGGTTGCCCAAATGTTTCACTAGGATCTCCTCACAGGGAACCTTGGGACCGTCCACACCAACTAAGAGCATGTTACGACCTGTGGATGGAGACAGAACAGATGTGAATGTACATCAATATATAATTATTAACTTAGTACATAACTAGGAATAAATGAGACCACTGAGATGATTTAAAACTTAAACTTCTTGTGCCTTGTTAGCAATTTGTGTATTCTTAGCAGGCAATGGGACAATTTGAGCACAGAAAAATTATTTTGCAATTTTGCATAAATCATATTTTGTATGGAAATTATCATACAGAGTAATTTAATATGCACAAAAAAAATTCTACTAGGTGCACCTTACTTGCACCCACTAACCATTCTCCCAGTTCCTACTTCCTCAGAAACAAATAATCCTACTAGCAATTGGATTGAAGACAAAACAGCCAATCAGAATTATGATTCCAATTTTTGGAAAAACTACCTATTAAGTCACACCAGAGAGGCACAGTGAAATATTTCATTCTAGCTTGGTGATGCAGTAACTGCTCGCAGGGCTAGCTGATAAACCTTTGTAGCTGGCAAGCTAACTGCTAACATGCTAGTCAGCATGGCACATGTTAGTACTTGTCAGGCACATCATCTTCCTTTTATTTTCCTCATATTCTAGAGTTTTTTCTCCCACTGTTTTGTTCTCTGGCTTTTCCTGTAATTTTTATGAACAGGAGGCAACACTAGCTCCATTTACTTTGCTCCACTGATCCACTACATTGCTGATTGAAATGCTGGTGTTCAGGCCTTAACAGTCTATCATTTTGAATGAGCGTGAATGCAAACATGGTAATTTGAGAAATGATTAAATGTTGAGTGAAACAGGTTATTATTGTATGCTTACGTGGATAAAAACAGATATATACACATTTTTTGGTCGTACACACCTGCTTTGCTGCAGTCAACACTGAAGCTATTCTTCTGACCGATGAAGCCCTTGGTCAGGCCCAGGCCCTTGGCCACCACCTTGCTGGCATCTGACTGGGTGGGAGCACCCTGCTGAGAACAGCTGATGGCACGGGTCACAGGGTCAACCATGACCGAAGAGGTTTCATGCATACTGTGGCTGGACACAAGCCTGGAACCTGCAAGATGGAGAAGAGAGTATAATCTTGAACTTAATTCTGCAGAGTTTTTAATCTTTTCTTTTTTTATGGAATTTAGAAATCTTCCTCACCAGTGATCTTGGCCTTAAAGGGGCTTCCAACGATGTGGTACGGGCCACCATATTTGATGGAGATGAGATAGTTGCCAGGGGCCATTGGGGTGTATGTGACCCTGTAGCCCTCAGGGCACTCCACGCAGTCCATCTTCACCTTGGAGGGCCCGTCGATGGTCACAGCTAAAGCGCCAGGGCCTGCGTTGCTTGTGTTCACCACAAATTCACAAGCAGTTCCTGCATGCAGACAGGATAGAATGGGGAGGATTGAGGCAATGATAAAGATAAACGTAAGGTTTAGGAGCATAGGGAAAGAGACTGTTGAGCTGAAATTCACCTACACTCCTATTTCATTATTTCTGTTCTGTTGTGTAGAGCAGCACTTTGTTACCTGTGGTTCCTCCCTCCAGTCCTGGTCCATAGGCAGAGACCATGCCGGGGTCTCCAGCCTGGCCTGTCTCTCCAACTCGGATCTTAAATGGACTACCAGGAATGTGACTTCCGTTGAATTTCACATCAATTAGATAGAGACCGTTCTCTCTGGGGATGAACCGAACTGCGTACTTATCTAGACAAACAGAGAGAGGGTGAAAGGTAAGGCACATGTAAATCTGTTCTCATGTCCTTCACATTCTCCCCAAAATGTGACATCACTTCAGAAGATGTTCACATGAGTTTGGATGCTCTTCCTCCAGTTACCTTGATCAATCTCAGTGACACAACACTCCTCCAGAGCTCCAGATGGACTGTGGACCTTTGCATCAATCACACCCTTTGCTCCGTTAAGGCTGACGGCAAATGATGCTGGCTGGTTGACCTTCAAACCCGACTCCTGCTCAACAACACATACTAACACACTCAACACTGTGTCGCCATCATTTAACACTCACTTAAAAAAAACCCATCTTACTCCCCCCCCGCTGAACATGACAACTCTCAAACTGTTACTCGACAATGTCTGCTTTATAGCATCACAATTACTACAGTATCACATTCAGACAACTTATGCTACTTTTTACCTTACCTGGAGGTCGCTAACAAGGCTAAAGAGGAGGGCTGTGTGGTGAAAAGACAGGGGAAGCAGAAACAGAAACGCTCAAGAACAGAGAAAGAAAAAGTGACAGATTTCTTGCAAAAAGAGCCAGTGTAAAAAGTTTGACAGTTTATCTGTGAATATATTTGCTTGGCCATGTGTGAGCATGTCTGTACTTGTGGGGGGATGGGTCTGCATGCCAGTGAAGATACAGATTAATGTCTGAAAGTCAATGTTGTATGGAAGCCAATTTCTGACAGAAAAGAAGAAGGATAAACCTAAGAATCCCGACGGAAAGTCCACATTATGAAACAAATTTCTAATCTAATCTCAACCTTTTCCCTTAGTATCTCATTTACTTAGTAGCTTATAATCTCGACCATGAGTATTTGTCATTTTATCCTGCTTAACTTTTCTTCTATTTTCTTTGTCTGTCAGAAATGGGATTTTATAGTATTGTGTGTGCTTTTGAGTAGCAACAGAGACAGAGAGGAGAAACAGCCCATGTCAGACCTCTTTAACCCTTTAGCGCCCCATTTCACTTTTAGAGGTGGGTTGCTGTTGGGAGCCTTTAGAATGAGGCACGAGAAACACACACAGTCCTCTAGTATCCCAGAAGCCCTCACACTGCCCAACAATGCAGCAGCAGCTGAACCTACACCTGCTAAAACATTCACTACTCTGCTATATATTTACCTTAAAACAAACTATTACACTTAACTTGTGAAACTATTAAATATGAGTGTCATCTGCCTTTGTTACCAACTCCACACTGTCAAAGTCCTCATGAGCTGAAAATGTGTTAATTGTGTAAAACCAGAAAAACTGAAAAAAAAAAAAAACTGTTTAAAATTCCATCAATCTGACAGAACAATAAACAAACAAATAAATACATAAATTAATTTAAAAGAAAAAATTAAAAAGTCAAAACTACAAACTGCTGCTGCATTGTGGGCAGTGTACTGCGGTCTGGTGTGTGGGCACACGGATGTGTGTGTGTCTCAGAGCCTCACCTGAAGACTGGCAACAGTGAGACGACGGGCGTCATCTGATGGTGAGGCCACGGGGACGATGAAGGGGCTGTCAGGGATGTGCTCATCGTTGAAACGAATGGACACCTCATAGTCTCCTACAGGGGAATGGATTTCACATCAGAAAGCCACAAAAACAGTCACACGAATTCAAGAACAGTGACAGACCTGCACAGCACACATGTATAGATTTGTTTTCTTCATAAAACAACATCTATGTCAAAAAAGGAGGGAAACAAAAGAACATTGCATTGAAAAATTCATTTTTTATACATCCTGCAAATTTCTCTACAGCACAAGTTCATTTCTCAACCATTCAACCTTTCCCTGTCACTTCTCTCACCAGGCTCCTGCACGATGTAAGACACTCCACTGGAGCCATCTTTGCGATCCTCAAAGGCAATTTCAGCCTTGCTTGGCCCCTCAACAGCAATACTGAGACCTCCGGCTCCAGCCTCCCTCGTCCAGATACTGAACTCAGCTACACACAACACAGGGGCCAAAACAAAGTCAGGTACACTGTGTAAAACACTACACAAACACACAGACATACAGACACACACTCTAATAATCCAGCCACCAAACTAACCTGGTACTCCTGCTTCTGCTCTCTCCAGGCCTGGCCCTCCAGCACGAACTTTATGAGCCCCACCTTCACCCAGAGGGCCGACGGTAAACTGGAACGGGCTTCCCGGCACATGCATGCCGTTGTATTTCACACACACGGTGTGCACACCCGTCTCGGTGGGGACGAAACGAATGCAGTAGGTGTTGTTCTCTCCCTCCATAATGTCAGCCTTGTGAATCTGGCCAGATGGGCTGGTCACCTGAGCAGTCATGTCTGCTATGCTGATCTCTGAAGAGACAAATGTTTGAATCATTGAAACCACACAGATAAAGTGAGTCTGTCATTATCAACTTTGATATGATAATGGAACAGTAAAACCGTCTCGAGCAGATCAACACTTTGGGAAATATGCTTCACTTTCTTGCTGAGTCATCATGTCTCTGTTATGTCTGTACAGTAAATATGAGGCTAGATCCTGCAGGTAGTCAGTGCAAAGGTAACAAAATCCACAAACCAGCCAAAGCCATTTACTGTGATAGCACAAGTGGAAAGGAGTCATGAAGGATTGGACTCTGATTTCCACCATGACCATAGAGAGATGTCATTTCCTGTTTTAGTTACCTGGAATCTTGAGGCTGAGGTCGCACTGGCTGCCTACATTGGCGACTGATGCTGCTCTCCTCTTCCTGGTGATGCTCTCCTTCATCCTGCCCTCGCCTGTTACCTTCACCGTGAATGCGCTCCCTGTGCACACACACACACACACACACACAATGACTGATTCAGTTAAACAGTTCAGACCAAAACTGCTCTGCTCTGTCACTGGCTATTCTAAGGTGAGCACCTGGCACATGTTGGTCTGCAAACTTGATGTTGATGATGTAATTGCCAGGTTCAGTGGGGCAGTAGGTGACCTTACAGGTACCATCCTCCTGGTCCTCAGTGTTGATGTCCACTTTACTGGGTCCCTCAATGGACAAGCTCAGGCCACCGTAGCCTGTGTGAAAGAAATGTGACAGAGTTATATAGATATAAAATCTGGATGTAAATTAATTATGTACCAAACTATAACATTTTTATCGAGCGTGTACCTGCATCACGAGTGTCGATGATGAACTCAGCGGGCTCAAAGGTCCTAGCCTCACTAAGTCCCTGGCCACTCACACGCACACGGCTGGCATCACCTATCTCTGATTGGTTGATCATAACAGCAATGGGGCTGCTTGGAATATGGCGACCATTCTTCTTGATGTTTACCAGGTGCTCTCCAATCTCCTTAGGAACAAATGAGATGCCTGTGACAGTCACAAGCATAAAAACAGGAGGGGAGAGGGTTAAAACAAAGAATAAAGAGGTAATTACTGATTCTGTCGATTCTTCCTAGCTTACATCAGACACACACTCACCGACATGTCCGTTACGCAGCATCTTCAGCAGGCAGGGCTCCTCGCGGCCTGAGGGTGTGGTGAGGGAGGCGGTCAGCTGACTCAGGTCAAGCTCTCCAATGTCCAGTGGGATATCCGCAGCTGAGCCCACCTTCAGATGGGACATCCTCATGGAGTCATCACCTGGAGACATGGCAGTTACAGGCCAGTTAGGGTGCATGCTGATGACATTAACACACTCGGGGGAGAGAAGGTAGGATGGGGCAATGGTTCTCAAACTTTTTCTGTCATGGCCACCTGATGTGCAATTGTCTATATTTTTTATCATTTTTCACAGCAAAAGTCAACCTCTGTTTGTTTCTATACACAAAAGACACAAGTAATATAGGCTTGCTCATCTTTTCTTGACTGAGGTGTTTTCTTGGTGAGCACAATCATTTCTTATTTTTGCCTCCTTCAGGCTAGCATCAGAGCATTCCCCATGTTCTCAAATGAATCAGATTCAAAAAGTTTTTCCACAGCCGACATTTTGACTTGTCACAATACTGGAGAAGCAGAGGAGGAGCTGGTAAAATTAACGAGGGCTGATTTCAGCCAGCAATTACTGCGATTAATATCAATATTTATATTGTGTGAGAATAGATGATATTACCAGTAATCCTAGCAGAGAAGGGGCTGCCAGGGATGTGCTTGTCATTGTATTTGACCAGTATGCTGTAGTCTCCTGGGAGGACAGGCAGGTAGGACACAGTGCATGTCCCATCCTGGTTGTCCACACAGCTGATGTCTGCCTTGGATGGACCCTCAATGGCCAGAGACAGACCACCTACAAAGGCATAATATGAACAAGTGATTCAATTTGTCCCTGTATTACCAATTTTAGCCCTCTCTTCTGTTGTCTCTATCTTTGGTCTGTGGTGGTAAAGTTTGAGTGTGGTTTTGCTGCAAAATTAGGTACAGTGAAAAATACATATAAATGATGGTAGAATGAGAGTTGCAGGTAATTAATATGTATACATCTCTATGGCTCCTGTAGGACTTCCACATACCCTCTCCAGCGTCTTTAGTGTTGACAGTGAAGACAGCAGGCTTGTTGACTGTCCCATGGATGAGGCCAGGACCGTAGGCACTGACATTACCACTGTTCATGTAGTCCACATAGAACTGCAAGGGACTTCCTGTGAATGACAACAGAGAGAACAAGAGGAGAGCGAGAGAGAGCAAGCGAACGTTGATTGGTGATGCCATTCTGAAAAATTATTGACTTATTTTTCATGCACCTCTGAGGTTAGAAATTTCTCTTGTATTTCTGCAAACACTTCAGAGGTAAGTTATACCAGGGATGTGGATGCCATCGTATTTGATGTCCATCTCGTGCAGACCAGCCTCAGTGGGAGCGTACTTGACAGTTACAGTGCCATCCTTGTTGTCTGTGATGTCAGGCTTGGCCACCTTGCCTGATGGCATTCGGACCTCACCTTCAGCAGGAGACAGACACATATTGAGACACATGCAACATGGCAATCATCACGCAAGCCTGCGGTCCAATCTGTGTGCGCTCATTACAGATTGTTTATGTTACCTGTGATCTCTCCCTTCTGGATGGTGAATGGGATGACCAGGTCAAATGGTCTCAGCCCTGCCACATCCAGACCATTCATTCCCATTGGTCTGTCTGTTGCCTGGGAGAAAGAGGTCAGAGGTCAGATATGCTGTCTGTGACTGGTGATGGTGTGGCTAGTGTGATGGTATATGTCATAGATATAATCAACACAGTGCAGGACAGAGGGGTAAAAGCTTCCAAACACCAACAAACAAAATAGGATGAGATAATCATGAGATGAAATGATTGACAATGGAGGTGACAATGGTGATCATGGTCAGGATGATGACACCGACACAAACTGTGAGAGAGAATGAGATGAAGATAAAAACACTGGCAGGTCAGGGGAAAATGAAGACGCACAGTTAGCCATTTTGTAAAATGTGGAGCAGCTGATTTGCCCACATTGATGATTCTCAAAATGGCTGCTTTTGTTGACATGGAGCACTGCTGAACAGATTGGCTGCTGAATGATTTATGGAAAATACCTAATTCCCAAATTGAAAGGGAAATATTTCCTATGTTGCTGAATAAAAACTGTGAGCATGTGTATTAGAAACACAGCTCTCAGGAAAAGAGCATTCATGTGCTTTTTTAATATTACAGCTCTGTTGCATTGTCCATGTGTTTGAGGCATCCTGTTTCTGAGATGGAGGGAGTGAAATAAGAGAAAAAGCCCCGTCAGAGACGAAACACCTGCAATGAGAGGCAGCAGACACTGATGCAGGCTGATGAAGGGCAGGGGCATGTATGATGATGTAGATGACAGAAAGAAGGAGAGAAAAGGGGGATAGTGGAAGCTGAGCAAAAAATGAGTTGACAAGGATGAGAGAGGCTGGAGACAGAGGTTTTAGGTACCCAGGGCTGTTGAGCGTAGTACTGGGGCATTTGGCTCTGCTGCATGAGCTGGTCTGATGGAGCTCCTTCCAGTGCCTGACAGGGGTGGGAGGTGGTGAGGGGGTAGGCGGGGGTGGTGTAGGGGACGGAGAGGGTAAAAAGGATGGAAGGGGTTGGAGGGGAATAAAACAGTTGTCAGACTGATTTAAAAACGTCTGGTGCCACTAGGACCCAATCACGAAGCTTCTGTGGGGAGAAACAGTGCCAGGGATCTTTGGTCCATGCAACATCTCTTACTCACACTTTTACACCAAACACAAACAGAGCTTAGTGTGTGTTGGTTGCTCTGTTTGTTGTCCTAATATAGCCAACTATCCTGCCTGGAATTGCTGGCTGATACACAGTTGAAGGCATTCCCTGTAAAGCACTGCATCCTATGTCAATCAGTCTGATTTTAAAGGACTCAAAAAGCCTTTGATACTGCTGCCTGTAACTGTTCATCAAACTAGTGTCAGTGTGTGAAAGCAGGAAAGGCCAATCTGAATTCCCCCTGGTTACTAAGGTTGTGCTGCAGTGATCCACATTGGGCACTGTCCTGTTCACCAGAGCTGTAAACTTGAGACTTGAACTTGATCCAGTATTGTAAATAAGGACTTTGTCTTTATGCAAATGATGCAGATTTATACTGTGTTGCTGATTGTGTCCACTGAGCCAGTGAGAAATTACTACAATATTATTACATTTCAAAATCTATGTATTCTTCAATTAGTAGTTAATGAAATAAAATTCATACTATCCCCCAGAATGGGAGATATAGATTACAATAATATGCTCATCTCCACTCTGTCTCAGCTTCATACTGTATTGAGAGAGTCACATATACAAATATCAATACCTGCCTTAGTTAGATTTTTATTTAAATATGATGGGAGCCCGATCTACTCTGAGCTCCCTAGGTTCCATTTACCACCCTTCCCTCTACTAACACTAACCACTACATTTTATATGATGAAGCACCTCTGCTTTTGCCCTCTGCAGTCTCATGGAAAAGTCTGGAATCACCTGAGAATCAAAACACTTCTGCCTCTTTGTAACATCAAGACCATTCTTCATTGCTCTCTACCTGTGACTGCTTTGACTGAGCCTGCACTGTTCCACTAAACAGTCAACAGGGCAGTGCAGTAAATAAACACATATGCTCAGCCAACCTATCCTATAAACAAAAGTTGAAAAGCACATCACTCACCGTGACTTGGAAGGGACTGTTGGGGATGTGCTCCCCTCCGAAACGGACGCAGATGACATACTCGCCAGGCTGTGGCGCTGTGTAGAAGATGTCGAATGTGCCATCTTCATTTTCAACAACATCCACATCAAGCTCTGCCCCCTCAGGCGTGCACACGCTGCACGTCACCTTGCCTTTTCCAGCAGCCTTGGCATCCACTGTGATGACTGTCTGCTCGCCAATCTGGATAGTTGGGCCAACACCGGCACCTTAAGAATTGTGAAGAAAAGGTCAGAGGTGGGATGTAACTTGTTATGATTTCTGTCTTATAGAGACACAACAACAATACAAACAGACACACACTCCCTTTCACACACACATTCAGCATGCACATTCCACAACCATGAGACCAGGTTAAAGTTGGATAAGATCTAGCATGTTATTTCCATCAAATGTATGTTGTTACCATTGACTCATATTATCATACAGTTTCCATGTAGAACTGAAGGCTAGATTGCCAAAGTGCCATTCCACCATGCCATCCTACCTACTCTGTTAGTCCATTAGTCTGTCCAGTAAAAATATGAGAGGGAAACTTAGACAAACAGTTATAAGAGAAGAATAGTAGATTGGAAGGGAGGAACAAATGAGAGAGAAAAATAGAGAAGAAAAAGTAGAAAAAGCAAGACAGAGAGATGGGATATCCTGTTGAAAGCTGGTGCCACTATCCACCATGCTGACAGAAAAGAAAGAAAAGGTAAAGTAGTTCCTCTACATTACAAAGTTGTTCAGTAGGCTTACCTAAACCGTGACCGCCGATTGAGACTGATAATAGGAACAGTGAGAAGCAGGGGAGCGAGAAAAAAAAAAGTGACAAATAAAAGACAGTCAGGTGGGGGTGGGGGTGGTGGGAGGCAATAACTGTGCTCCAAACACTTGGATGAAAACAAACGGTGATGGTGGAGTGTGAAGCAGGGAGGGGGAGGAGTGGTGTGTATGTGTGTGTGTACAGCGGGGTACCTGGGTGAGGGGGAGTGTAACTGAGGATCACAGCGTGAGGAGCACAACATACCAATGCATGAAAAATAATGAGATATGAGCAGCAGATACGCTGAGAGATGAAATCTCATTATGTGTGTTTATTTTAAAGGAATAGCTTGACATTTTAGGAAATATGCATTCTTTTTGTCCAGAGTTAGCTGAGACAATCAATAGAGCTCATGTCAAGCTCAAGTTGTGGCTTCTGTATGGATTAACAACATATAATGACTAGCCATTTCCCCTTGCCTCCAGTCAGTTATGCTAACTTAACCATCTCCTTGCATAGATAAAGATGGGGTCAATGTTCAAGTAACTAAAGTGACTAAGAAACATAAATACCCCAACACTGCAGTTTCTTGTTTTGCTAACCAGCATTTAATTTGTGTTTTGTGTTCTGAATTGGAACCTCTGAGCTGTCTGGGCTTGCAAAAGTACATTGTTTCCTATAAAATGTGGTAAACAGCAGCAGGAAGCAACATTTGGTCATGTAAAGACATAACATCCTGCCTCTGAAAATTTGTATGTTGGATTTTGAGTCAGACTATTGCTCCAGACTGTTCTTCACAATAAAAAGTAAATATATGGGTATGACCTGTTTGTAACATGCCCACTATATGAAAACAAATCTGCAGTGCTCAAACCATCTCATAGGTACCTGTGACAGTGCACTTGCTGGCATCGCCGGTGGGCAGGGCCCTGATACGGTATGGTGAATATGGAATCTCGTCCCCTCCATACTTAATGAGGATGGTGTATCTGCCAGTCATGTCCGGCACATAGGACACCAGGTAGGTGCCGTCATGGTTGTCACGTATGTTGGCCTTCTTGGGTTTCCCCTCTGGGTCCTGTGGAGGAGGTTGGCAAAGTTTTAGAACAGTTACAAAAATATATATATTTTTTATGTGCATTACGTATGAGCACTCACAGTGATCTGCACTGCCAGCAGTCCCTCGCCTGCGTCTTTGGCATCAATGGTGAACTCAACAGGCAGAGAGGCGGGAACCCCAGTGGTGTTGAGGCCGGGTCCGCTGGCACGCACCTTACTGGCATCATGGGTGGGTAGCACCTTCACCTTGTAGGGGCTGACAGAGGGAGCATGAGGAGAGACTGGCTTAACACAAACACAAAAATATAGAGATTTTTGAAAAACAAAAATCTGTGTTTCATTTTGTGTGTTACCTGCGTGGGATCTCCTCATCAGCATACAATACATTGATAGAATAGGGTCCCTCTCTGGTGGGAACATAGTTGACTGTGTGAGTCTGGTCACCATTATCCACCACCTCCACAGGCTCCACCACACCTAAACATTACACACAAGACACAAAAGTTACACACTTAGTGTTTAGAGTGTTTTAGTACTTACTCTCTTCTTTGTGTGTGACTATCAACATACACAAGCTTTATAAAGATCCATTAGAACATACACTTACCTTTTGGTCCTTGTACGCGGACCTGCAGTGGGGCCACTCCAGCTTTGGAGGCGTCCACTGTGAATGCCTGAGGAATGTTGGCTCTAACATTGTTGCCCAGACCTGGACCCTGGCATTTCACCTTGGTGCTGTCCACTGTGTCACTGACTGGCACAGAGAATGGGCTGCCTGCACAGACAAAACATCACAACAGTTAGAACATAGTACAACCAGATCAGTGCTAACTTAGTTTGCTTGTATTTAGAATCTTAATTAATACTACATGGAATACATTATACATCATGACAGTGGTATGGGTATGTTTTTTGACACAACTGTAACATTGCAGTACCTGTGATGGGCTGTCCTCCATAGGTGATGTTGAGGTTGTATGTGCCAGGCTCGTATGGGATGTACTCAACACTGCAGCTGCCATCCTTGTTGTCAGTGCAGGACATTTTGGCCTCTGATGGACCCTCCATTGCAAGACCAAGACCACCAGTACCTGCTCCTCTGTAGAGGGAAGATGATGGACCTCAGTCACATTTGCATTTTCCATCTTGAACTTGAATTCTAAGTGAATGTTTTGCTCAGTTACCGTGTTTCCACTGTGAATTTGTTGGGCTTGTTGGTAGTGCCGCCCTTCAGGCCAGGACCATGCACACGAACACGAGCTGGATCACAGCCTTCAGTGACACCAACACGGAATGGACTCTTAGGTACTGGAGAGCCATCATAGCAAACCTCCACACTGTGTGGCCCTGAAATACACACAGAATATAAGGACAGTGTCAAACTCACATATCAGAGAATCCAAAAACAAACCTACAAAGTCTGCGCACAGTATTACATTTGAACTCACCCTCCTCATAGGGAGTGTACTCTACGTTGTAGGTTCCATCTCCAAGGTCAGTGATCAGGGCGTCCGTGCGGCTGCCAGATGGGTTGCTGATGAGGGTTTTGATGTGGTCGCCTCCGGTCTGTGTGAGAGCACGAGCATCCACAGTGAAATCTGTGGTCGCCTCACGGAAAACACCTAAAAACACAGGACAGGGAAGATACAGCATGTTGGTTTAGGTTTAGATTACATTTTTCAAACAACATTTAAAATCAGAGTATGTGGCGCTCATTGAAATCAGCTTCAGCATCATTCACATCTGGCTGATATCAAGTCTGCTTTATGATATATATCAGTAATCAATCAAGCAATATGCCAATCTGGCTGATCAATCCAATGTAAATAAACAAATGGAAAAAGGATGGAAATGACACAGGGGAGGTTCTAAATACAAAATACAAAAATTCAATCCAGAGCGTAAAAAATACATTTCCAGTACAATAAGTATGCAGAATACGAACCACAACACTAAATAACATGAACATAAAATCACATGTAAAGTATTTAAATCTTCTGCAGCAGGTTATCTTACCTTTGCCCTCCACTCCGGGTCCAAACACACGGACTCCACTGGCATCGACCGCAGGCTCAACATTGAGCCGAGCAGGGAAGTTGGGAACATCCTGGCCACCGTAACGGATGGTGAGAGTGTACGAGCCGGGGTAGAGAGGGATGTAGGTGATGGTGTAGGTCCCATCTCCGTTGTCCTGGATGTGAACTTCGGCTTCAGTGCCGCTGTCCGAGATGATCTCAATGGTCAGCTCAGCTGGGCCGGCGTTGGTACAGTCCACAATGAACTCCCCTGTCTCCCCGACCTTGGCACGCTCCAAGCCTGGGCCAGAGCAGCGTACCTAAGAGAAGAGGAGGGACGGTGCATCAGCAACAAAACTCCTTACATTTAATCTTCCTGTTGTACATATTGATGTAATAGTACCATCTGCCATTAATTGTGGCTAACCTTGGAGGGGTCTGTGGCAGGGTAAGCTGTGGGGGTGAAGGGTGATCCAGGAATCAGCACTCCATCGTAGGTCAGTTCAACTTGGTATGGCCCTGCCTCGCGGGGGATGAACTTCACCTGACTGGTCTCTGGGCTCAGCCCTGGCTCAACCTGGAACAAAACATTTGAGCAGGATTTTACTATTTAAAAAAACAAACAACAAAAACATTAACTGTACGAGAGCATCATATGCTGAGAGGACCTCATATGGTCTTATCTTGGACATGGACTCTAAGCCTCTGGAGACTTTTTTTCATAAGAAAAATCATGTGCCATACCTTGCTGGCCACTGGCTTCCCTGATGGTGCGGTCACCTTGGCACCGACCTTGCCCTGTCCACCAGCACCCTTCGATTTGACAGTCACTTCCTGGTCTTTGCCTACAGTCATCTCTACAGTGACACACAGAGCAGAGAAAGCACTGTAGATCTGAAAACACAGCAACACTCCTGACCTAGCTGGGAAAAGACTGTTCTAGATTCTGAATATTATAAGCAGGTGTTGTATATGGGACACCACAAAAAGAAACAAAAGAAAAAAGATGAATAGACATGCTAAAAATTATTACTGGGAAAATGTTTTGTCTATCAAGTCACAAGTCTGAGACAACTATTTAGTACGTACTGTCTCCAAGGCCAGTGACGTTGATCTTGCTGAGGTCCAGTGTGGGTGCCACAGCAACGTTGAAGGGGCTCTTGGGAATGTGATCTCCACCGTAGGTCACAGCAACTCCCAGAGGACCCTGGGGCAGGAATGGGAGCAGAGACACAGATGTGATCACACAAATTATTAGGTAGGAAAGGGCAAACAGAATAATAATAAATCTGCCTTGAATAATAACATAATGTAACATATATAACAAAAAAGTGTCAGCTGGCAAAAATTTCTGATGAACCAATTTGAACAGATGCAAAAAATGATAGAGTAACCATACTCAAAACACTCTCACACTGGACTATAATTTAGCGAACTATTCTGAGACTCTTTATCCATGACTGCCATAAAAACATGTCCTCGATTGATCCAGCTAAAGGAATAGTTTGACATGTTTGGAAATGTGCTTCCTCACTTTCATGCCAAGAGCTGGATTTGAAGATCGATATCACCCAGGAGTGATTATCTTAACTTAGCATAGAAACCATCTAGCTAAGTTAAAAAAAAAAAAAAGCCTACCAGCATTTACACAGAGCCAGACTAGCTTTTCCCCCATTTTAAGTTTTTATGCTAAGCTAACTCTCCTCTAGCTCTAGCTTCATGCTTAGTGCACATATGAGAGTGGCATCAGTGTCAGTCTGTAGAGAGACTTATGGAAGCTACACTGTATAAAGGTGTCTGACAGTAGCTGTTCATCATATTTTTTCAGATGTGTGAGGCCTTTTCCCATCCTACCTGCTGCACAGGTGTGTATTTCACAGTGTGTGTGTTGTCATGGTTGTTGATGATTTCAAAGTCCTTGACAGCCTCTCCTTTGGTTGGGCCACTGAAGTTGCAGTCCAGGTTTGCCTTTCCTGCTCCTTTAGTGCTCACAGTGAAATGAGTGGGTTTGTTTAATTCAACACCTGAGAGACAAAGAGACATAATCTTAGTTAATGTGAGTCTGGATTAAAGTTAAGAAATAATTCACAACATTTTCAGTAGTTCATAAACTATACTGGTATATGGTACAGGTGCTCTTACCACTGCGGCTGAGTCCTGGTCCCTCTGCTTTGACTTTGCTGGCATCATGAGAAGGATCCACTTTGACCCTGATGGGCGTCATTGGAATAGCCTAAACAACAAACACAAGCACTACAGTATTCACACACACATTTTAACACACACAGTATACTCTTCAATCATCAATCCTACATATGCACATTCTGCTCTCATTCAACTCATAGAACACACAATTCAGACTCACCTGGTCAGCAAACAGAACCATGATGGTGTAGCTGCCTGCTCCAGGAGGAGTGTATTTGACAGTGAATGTGTCGTTGTCGTTCCTAATGATGTCAAAGTCGATGTCGGCCTCTGCAGGTCCCACCACTCCAGGGGCGCACTTGATTCCAATGCTGATGTCACCTGAGGAGAGGAGACAAAAGTCATCATCGACACACTGATCATTTCAGCTGAGGCTTGACAGCTGTCGCTGCAGCTGTTTTTCCTCTATTGTCTGAATTTAACTAATGAGTAAATAAAAACACAACCTAGAAACAGAAAATGAAGTCTGCTGCATTAATTAATTTTTTTGACCACAACAGTGCCATATTAACATCCTTATACAGTTGTTATTAGCAGTTGCCTATTCACAAGACACAAAGCAACATTAGCATATAAATCATAAAAGACACTAAAATGTTGTGTAAAACAGAAATGCAGAGTTGTGCGACAGTTATCGTTTTATGTAGTTTTACCTTGACCAGCCTCTGAGCAGTCCACGGTGAAGTATGTGGGCTCGAAGGCCTTGAGGCCAGTCTTAGCCACCCCAGGTCCTGACACCTTCACCTTGTTTGGATGACAGCCTGCTCCAATATTCATCTGTGGTTAAAAAAAAAAAAGACCAACCGCTAAAGAGACTTTTCCGTGATATAATGTGGTTGTGTAAGCAACAAAGAGAAACAAGCCGTCTGTCTGTGTGTGTAAACTCACCCTGAATGGGCTGTCAGGTATGTTGACTCCTCCCCAGGAGACCATGACAGTGTGTTTTACAGGTTTACGTGGGGTGTAGGTACAGGTGTATGTGCCATTTCCATTATCCTTAACCTGGACATCCACAGGAGTGCCTTCACCATCCTGTGTAGGGTTAAAAAGACAATACCAAGAAAATATCTGAGTGGAACAGATCGACAGTATAAAGGTGTGAAAAGCATGAAGACAGAGGTGTTTGAGGGGCCGAGACAGATGATACCACACATGCAGTAAATTTCTGGTCATATGCTGAAATACACACCTGAGCCACGATCTTCAGAGGAGCTTTTCCTCCTTGCTTGGCATCAACTGTGAACTCAGTGGGCTTTCCAACAGCCAAACCACTGCTCTGAAGGCCTGGACCATACGCCTTAACCTGGAATGAAGTATACAGTACAGTTCTAGACTTAAAAAGCTATGATATAAATGATGTAAACATTAAAACAAATAACTTTTTTGCACGATATAAGTGCACATGCCCCTGGGTGTGCGCATACCTTGTCAGGGTAGAAGTCTTTGCCTGGTGGGCTGACAATCTCAGCCATGAAGGGAGAGTGCTGGATGTCTTCGTTGTTGCAGAGTACATGCACAGCATACTCTCCAGCCTCTGTGGGCCAGTAGCGCACGTCACAGGATCCATCGCCCTTATCGTCACATTCAATTTTGGCCTGAGATGGACCTTCCACAGAGAAACCTGAACACGGAAAATAACAAACACAGCAAGCTTAGCAGAGCTATCAGTGCATGACTGAGGTTCAACTCTAACATACTTACAAGAACACATAGATGTGTGTAATCTATGTTGTCTCTCTGGCTCACTTACCCAGTGTACCGACGTTGTCTCCAACAGCCTCCACCACAAAGTCAGCAGACTTGCCAACAACTCCACCCTCCAGGCCCGGACCCCAGGCCCTCACCTTCTGCTGGCCGGCCTCAGCGCCGATCTTGACCTCAATGGGACTAAAGAGAGCAGAGAGTGATCAGTCACAATGACAAGATACAGTAGTCCAGTTGTAGTGTTTGTTTTTTATGTACGAGTATGTGTACCTGCGGGGGATGTGCTGTCCTCCCCAGGTGATGGTGATGGTGTATGTCCCAGGTGTGGTGGGGTAATACTCAAATCCATACACACCATCTCCAAGATCTTTTCTTTTACACGGCTCCTCAAGACCCTCTGTACACACAGTGATGCATGTTAGGATCACAGGCTATAATAACTAACAGCATGCAAAAATGTATGATTCTTTGGCCACCTGGGGGCAATGTAGCAAGCTTTAAACAGCATATCATAACTTATTCTTTTTCTTATCATTATTATTATTATTACACTTTTTGGGAGTTTTTCCTCATGTGAACTGAGGGTCTATGGATGCACAATGTTATATGTGTACACACTTGAAGCTTTGATTTTTTTGCCAAGTTCCTGATTTTGCAGCAAGGCTTGGTGACTTTCAAACTCCTTTATCTCTTCTTTTCCAAAAAATTAAAATATCCTGCAGCTTTTTAGGCAGATCTTAGGCAGAATTATCAACCAATGATAACTGCTTAAATGATGATAATAACAACAGCTAAAGATTGAGTTAAACAAGAGTGTGCTGCCATGCAGTGCTTTAAACTAAATGCAAACTTAACTAATATGCTCACAGTGACCGTGCTAACATGCTTTTAATCAGGTACAATGTTTACCATGCTCACCATCTGAGTTTAGAATGTTAGCTGGCTAACATTTGCTGATTAGCACTAAATACAAGTAGCTAACTTTGTCCTCACTTTGCTGTTGCTGGAAATAAAGCTGATGAGAATGAGCAAAGTTGAGTGCCATTAAACAATCCATCCAAAACAAGGAGTTGAAAGATGCTCATACTCCACAGACCTGTGGTGTACTGTTGAATCCTGTGATAATTCTCTGTGGGCTCATTGTAAGATATCATTGCCTCAGACTGGTTTACAATCTACTTGCAGTATAAGAGACCTTGCCTGATGGTGATGTTACCACAGACTTGTCCATAAATCAAATGGCAAAGTAAAATTGCAGTGTAACTCACTGGGGCCCTTGATGGAGACCTTGAGCTCTCCAGTGCCGGCTCCCTTGGTGTAAACCTTAAAGTCTGCAGTCTCCTTCACCCTCAGGCCCTTTGGCTGCAGACCACGACCCTTAGCTCTGCAGAGGCTGGGGTTACATGCTGTGGAGAGACACACACAGTGAAAGAGTGAGAAAGGAACAGACACAGAGACAGTGCTCAGTATCATTACTTCAACATTATGACCACAGTTCAGTGGCAGTTTCAGTGGGGAGAGGAGGAATGAGGTGCGGGGTGAATGATATGAAACCAAAACAATTTCCATCCGAATGGTACATCCATCACAATGAAGGGTTGCTGGAAAGCTCTCTGTGCTTTTCAGTTGCCATTTCCCGCCTTCCTTTTACCCCACAAACCCCTCTGTGTCTCTTATCCATCTATCTTATCCCGCAGAGTGAAATCATAGCCCACAGTGGAGGAAGTGAGCCTTTATCCCCACACAGGAAGTGGCGTATCCTTCATATCTCCTAATTAAAAGAGTTGAAAATAGAAGCTGCTAAGTCACAGTTGGACAGCGTGCAGGAAGCAAAGGAAACCCCACAGGAACAGAGACTACTGAAGGGAGCACAAGATATTTTACAGGGAGTGGACTACTTGGCATTCTCTGAAATTATATTTTATTATATGAAAAATTATATATAAAAATCTATTTTGATGTCAGTGGGTCATGTGTACAGGTCTGGTATGCTTGGCAGAACCACTATAATTACAATTCATTACAAATAGAGAAATATTTGTATTAATAAGAGGGTTTATCTGCTAGGTTAATCAACCCAAAATGTTTTCACATTAAGTAAATAATATTTATGACATATGAAGCATTTTAAAATGATTTATCAGCAATTAATTTCATTAGTTGTAGTTTATTAGAAAGCGGTACAGAAATATTCCAGTGTTTCAATTGTCTGGGTTGGACACACCCAGTGCAATTTAAAGGCTATGTTATCTGTTCGAGCGTGAAAATTAATTACAGGACTAGCACATACTCTGTTATTTTAATTCCAAGGAAACATGAATTGTTGTGCCAGAAGCTATATTTTAAACAATGCTGGCCATGCAATACAAATACAATTCTTTGTGAATTGTGTCACTGTGTAAACCTCAGACCACTAGTGAGCTGAAAGAAATGAGGCACCCATTTCGTGGGCAAATACAAACTGCAGCTTACTGGTGGTATGCTTCCATCTAAATGTGAACATATGTTGGTGAATTTCTTTGTAGAGTATTTCCTCATGGATATGCTGAAATCTCCTAATAAGGAGACAAAGTACTGTGGATGCCTGAGTCACTTTGAGTTTAGAGCTTTACAAGCAGATGACACACACACACACACACACACACAACACAACACACGAATAATGCTAGTCTGTGCAGGGAAATTAGTTGCAAGTAAAGACATGCAATTCCACGAAAACACAGTAAAGGATAACGCAATCAAATATCTACGCAGACACACGCCTCACCCACTCATGCATGCAATCGCGCGCGCACACACACACACACACACACACACACACACACACACGTGCACACACACAC
This sequence comes from Lates calcarifer, assembly GCF_001640805.2. NCBI lineage: Eukaryota > Metazoa > Chordata > Actinopteri > Centropomidae > Lates > Lates calcarifer. Next base: position 2,302,028 of record NC_066838.1, on the reverse strand, counting down.
ACAGTGGGTACCCAAGAGAGATCCCAGGAAGCAGGAAATGACAGCAGAAGGAAGAGGCCGTTCCAGAGAGAGGACAGATACCACCAGGCCTCTATCAAAGAGAAGAAGGGAAGGAGGGAGGGGAAGAGAAGGGGACACAACATCCAGTAGAGTGGCAGGAAGAGACAGTGAAGCATTAAAGAAACAAAACAGCAGAGAGGGCAAATATTTAAGGTTTTAAAATGGTTGTCTCTTGTTGCCTTTAAGATTCACAGAGGACTTTCTTATTAAGGCTGGACTTCCACTGATGTAATTTACAGAGAAAAAAAGTTGTAGTAATATGACATATACAGGACGAGCACCGCTAAAGAATCTAATCTGTATCTTTTACCCTCTCCCACGTTGACGGTGAAGGGACTCTTGCTGATCTGACCGCCAGCAAATGTGACGTAGATGGTGTGCTGGCCCTCCTGGGTGGGTTTGTAGGTGCAGCGGTAACTACTGTTGCCCTTGTCCTCGATGTTGCAAGTCACTGTATTCTTCTTGCCAGCAGGGTCCATGATCACCACCTCCACCTCACCAACACCGGCACCTGAGAGATGAGGGGATACAAGAGCAGGGAAAAGTTAGTATAATGCAGGTTAAGACACACAGTAAAACTCATCCATGCAGACATCTTCAGTTTGATGACAGTGAAGAAACCAATCCTCCATCAGACTGTCCGTGTTATTACCTGCTGTGTAGACGTCAAAGTAGGTGGCCTTGTTGGCAATGTTTCCTGAGGGCTCCAGGCCTGGTCCCTGGGCAGTGGCCTTGCTGGAGTCTCCCTGAGCCATGCCAATCTCCACCTCAAAGGGGCTCTTAGAGATATGCTGCCCTGCAAACAGCACTGTCACCTACAAAGCAGAAAGGAGAGAATGAAAATTGTGTTTCAAACCCTCAGGTCCCATTTACACAGTCGATGCAGGTCTTGAAAAGTCTCAAAAAAGAATTGAATTAATAAAGAAAAGATTTGGTAATGTTTTCTCTTGCCTGCTGCAGGCAGCAATCTTCTTTATAAAATGTTTTTGTATCTAATTGCGATTATGTAATAAAAATAAACTCTTTGCTTACCTTGTGCATGCCTGTGACTTTAGGGATGTAGAAGACAGAGTAGGTGCGGTTCTTATCATTGTTGGCCGTCACCTTAGCCTGGAGGAAGTTTTTAGAAAGTTAAGAAAAAAAACTATGATGCCATGATTACCAAAAAAGAAAGCTAAAATAACCAGTGGCTCACCTCCTCTCTGTGTCCTGCAGGGTCCTCCACATAAACCAGCACCTCACCCATTCCTGCACTGATGGTCTCGACGGTGAACACGGCTTTCTTCATCACAACATTGCCTACAGGCTCAATACCTGCACACAGAAGACATGGCAGAAGAGTTGGGACAGTGCATTAAAAAAGTCCTGTGTATGTATCATATATGATCCTGGATTGACACAGAAAAGGCTTTGGGCACCTACTTAATGTATGCAATTGAACATCTATGTCAAATTTAAGGCAGCATCCAGAGGAATCTACAGAAAATGGATGAGTCTAAATTTCCTCTCGGTGCCAGAGTCCAACCTCTTGGACTAGCTCGCAGTTTTTGGGCCTGTGGCTGTAAACATGTAAATCCTCCCTGCTCTAAACTGATCCAGCTGCTCGGCTCAATACAACTGCATATGTTTACTTGCTGAAGTTGCTGCAGATGTGAGTGTGTGTATATACCTGGTCCATAAGCACGGGCCTTCTTGGGGTTGAGTTTGGGTCGGAGAGGTGCACCAGGCTTAAGTTTGGCCTTGGGGAACTGGGACAGGTAGGTCATGACTGAATGTTCATCCACATTGGGGTCAACAATCTCCTCAGGGGTTATCACCTTAGAGACAAAGACAAGAAGAAAAAAGGTTTCCAAATGAGAGGGTCGTCTTTTCCTTGTTTGCATATTTGCTAATGAAAGAGAAGTGAGACTACATCTGTACAGCCTGAGGCTGCACTTGAATAGTTGCCATAGAGACAATTACCCGCATAAGTCAACTGAGTTTTGTTGTGATTTAGAAATCATACCACACACCAACATCTACCTCACTCAGAAAGTACCTGTGGCAAACTCACACGCAACCCAGCTGGCACCCAGTCATACAGACACGCTCATTGTCTGTTTACAACCCACAAAGACGACAGGGGAAGGGACAGAGCCAGTTTCTTAGCAGAAGCAGAGCCAAAGGCGGAAACGTCAGCGACCACAGAGCCAACTGTCAGCACGCTATACTGTGCCAACTGCCAACACTGTGAGACATTCACCAGAGCAACCCAACCCACCAACCAGCACAGTAAAACTAAATTTGGTGAATTCAGTTTAAAATCTCCCTATCAAATGTTGACCTTTTCACTCTGGGAAAACACTACAGGAGATGAAAAGGTTTTAGGTGAGGCTGTGTTGATTCCATTCTACATGATGTGTATGTTCCACCAACAAATCCAATGAAAAAGAGCATGACTGAACACTTACCTAAACACAACAAATAGGGCTTTTATTTTGCACATCTGCCAATACTGAGTCTGATACGATACTTGATTACATATGTGACACACTAAGCTGTAAACAACTTTATCTGACATCTTATTTGTCATGAACTAATTGATTCAAGCAATGAAGCTCCTGGTTCAAAAATATGAATTTATAAGCTTAAATTACTGATGTGATATTAAGGAAGGTTGAACTGGGAGAATGGATTTGTTGAAACCACAACAACACACAGCTCGCTTGCAATTGTACAGTGATGTTACTGAGCAGAGGTTCTTTCCTCACAAACAATCTCTGGTTGAATACAGATGCTGGAAAGCTGCCAGTCTTTCTAACAACACACACCTGTTTGCAGAGAAAACAGAAAATTGTCAACAGCCACATTTAATTTTGGCCTGCTGTCAAGTTCACCAAAGAATGAATATAAATTACCTCAAGCTGATACTATCTACTGCTAGTGATGTACATCATTTTAACCAGAGGTCGGGACTGTCCACACCAGCTAAAAATAACATATGTTGCTACCTGAATGTTTTGTACACTGTGATGATAACTGCCATTGTATCTTAGGGAAATGATGTATTTTGCCAAACTCAGTGTCTGAACTCAAGAGTCAGTCACCGTGCACATAAATAATTTGACATATTCACATTCCACTTTTCATTTTCATATGCAGCGACATGCTGCGCTGTAGAGCCTGGCTGTGGTAAAGGACGGCAACACAAGCACAGTGGAGTGCAATAAGAAGGGATTCTGATTGGCTTTATTTTAGCCAATATGATCCATTAAATCCTTTAGGATGAACTCAGGCCATCTACTAGCTTGTGCCCAGTTGTTTTAGGAAATGACTGAACGTTTTTAAAAACTATACATTTGTGACCATTTCTACATCTTCAGTGGGAACCAGATGGCTCTGAGCTGAGTGCAACAGACAGGGTAGAGAAGTCAGGAAATATTGTTACACACTGTTGGTTTTAGCCTTTTCATGAGATATGTTGATGACAGAATATCACACATCTGCTCATTTAGTTAAGCTTATCTTTTACCTGGTTTGTCCTTGTCTAGTCTGGCAAAACTGAAGGTAAACCAAGGCTAAGTTAACACAAGGCCACAGCATGCTAACCATGGTGCAAAGCGAAGTTCAGTCCTATTCATTTTGTATAAGACACAAGTAATTTATCTCCTACAGCACTGTGAAATAATGGGCAACGCAGGACTGACCAAAGTCCTGGTTCACTGCATGTCCTCATGCTGAAAAAGGACTGATGAGATCAAGTGGTGAAGGACAGTATGGCTTTCATGCCGTGGAGGATTATCTGGCTAACACCTCTCTTAAAAAGTGAAGCTGTGGTGGACCAGTAAGTGGACTGGACCTTCACAGCTATAGATACTGACAAAAATAAGCTGTTTGGCACAAAGTCAAATTTATTTACACAGTGTTCAGTAACACCCAAGCTATTTGCCAGCGTGTGATTGTTAACACAACCCCAATGACTGAGACGTGGTGGAGGCAAAGTTGTGCAATTCGTTCACGTGTGAGTCTTCACCATTAACAGTAACTTCAATGAAGAGCAAACAAGATCATTTACACAAAAATATACCATGAGCTTCTGATCATACAGCACCATATAAAGCTGCAGCAGCATGATAAAGACTCTGAAGGAATTTAAGAAAAGTATTAAGTGTATTTTGCCATAATTAATACAGTTATGGCAAAAAATGTGTTTTGTGAGGTCACAGTTACCCTGACCTTTGACACCATATTCTAATTACTTGCCAATTACATCCTTGAGTCCAAGTGAATGTGAATGTGCAAAATTTCATGTTCAGGAGAATGAGACAGAGGATGGACAGGCAAACTGAAAACATAGCGTCTCTTGCCATAGACATTCAAACGTTTCTTGGTTCACTGTAATGGCATCTTATTTTACCTGTGGGATGCCAAGCCAGTCGTCAGCTTGCTGCATGGCCTCACGGGCGTTGTCCACTGGTTTGGTCTGGTCCCACTGGTCCCAGTCAGGACACAGACCTGCAGGAAAGAAATGAGGCGAGGTGGATTTACTATGGGAAGCAGTGGGACAATAACTCATTATTTAATGTATTTAGGTAGAAACATGTTATGATATATAGAGATTCTTTAAGATAACAGGCAATTATATGGTGCACATTTATTACTGGTGTACTAATTGTATTAAAAGCTGACAACATTACCATTATTACCATACCATTAACACTGTTTGGCAAATGTCAGCCAAGGCAAATCATGAAACATAATGACAATAAAACTCACAGTATGACAATATTATCTTGTTAAGTGAGTGCAAGAGAGGGAGCATGAGGACCTAAGTTGCAACACTTTGTTGTTACTAAAAGACGTGTCAGTGTGTGAAGTACCCTCAGTATAACATAGAGACACGGTATTTCTCTTGTGTTAAGGGACATTCTCGTGAGCTTCTTGTGTTACAGCCAATCTGTCTAATTATGGCCAACATGTTGACCCCAAAGAGACAGCCTTGACAACATCCAGCTGATAAAGGGAGAATGCAAAAAATGCCTAATCAGCGTTTGAGAGTAGAGTGTTTGTAGAGTCGTGTATCTGTCTCTGTGGCTCCTCATGATGTCTGCCCTTGAATTTATCAAATGGATGTTATGATATTCCTTCATGATCACACAAACGTATCCTGGTAACGTGTCTGTGTGCTACTGTTACTTCTCTACTTCCTAATAACTGACTCTACCGTCTGTGGGTTGTTATTTTGTTGAATCCTTATCTCTGACTTGAGGCTACTGGTGATCCACAGGTATGCCAAACATCCTGAGTATGTAAACAGAAACCTCCTTTATGCCTCACTTTCCCTCACCTATATCCCTTCTCCCCTCCGGCTCCTCTTCTCCCTCCCTGCTCCCCCTCTCTCCCCGCTCCTAATCTAACAGGACTGTAATGAGGTTCAGTACTCCCCCTCCTCTCCACTCTGATCAGCTCTTCATCACCCCTGCTCTCAGTTTTTTCTATCACCCAGATGAGAATTACGCACTTATGCTTTCCCTGACCTGACCTCAGATCTGCAGCTGTCAATCACTGTTGTACACAGACAGTAAATGTTTCTAGCATTCAGGACATGGCTGATGTTAAATTCAGCTCCTGGCTTTGGGGGATACACATGCTCATCACACACACCTACACACTCTAATTCTTCATCTCCACTGACCCCTGAAAGACACAAAACATGTCCCCACCCTCTGCACAGAGAAATATGTCTGCAGACACAGGATCATAAAGATGTTCTCACACACACACACACACACACACACACACACACACACACACACACACACACACACACACACTCCCTTACCTGGAGCACAGCTGTCAACCAGGGCTCCCAGGGCCCGGCCAGTCTGCCAGTCTCTGTTGAAGTTGGTGATTGGAAGCTCTGGCAGTTTGTTCTGGATCCATCCCAGCAGCCTCTGCTTGGGTGTCTTCTGCTTTCCATCATCTGCTTCCTCCTCCTCGTCCCACATGGGCATGGAGATGGAGTAGTGCAGGATCAAGGTCCAGATCAGACCCAGGATCAGCTTCAGGTTCCCATCCACGATGGCTTTAGAGTCTAGAGTCAAGAGGGAGAGAGAGGGGGCAGGTTTGAAGTCATGTTACCATGCTAAAACATTCATACAAACCTGAAAAACTGGGGAAAGGTAATCTGAAAATTTCCAAAAATAATTATAAAATGAGGTTCCTCCTTCAAAATACAGCCAGGTCATAATGACCACAAATAATGTAGAGAAGAGAAAAAACTATATGAAAAACCGTTGGCCAGGGGAGGGACTCCTGTCTTTTGAGCTTCTACTTTACCCTCAGGGTTTCAGTAGTGAGAATCTGTAATGATGTGTGCTTCAAAATCTCATTGCTGTTAAACAAGCATTTAGATTTTTTTTTTTTTTTTACAATGTACCATGTTTTTGAGTGTAAATGACTGATGCTGCAGTGTAATCCACCGAGCAATTGTCCAGGTCAATGTACATCCACTAAAGTGCTTGTTGGTACCAACAGGGCTCAAGTTGTTATTATAAATGTCTGACAACATTATAGATAGAATTCCTAGATAGAACTTTTCATTAAAGAGTAAGATCATGTTTGTTTAACCAGAAACAGACCAGACTCCATTGACAAAAACAGTGATTTTACAGAGGAGAACAAAAGTTGCTGGAATACCACTGCCTCACTCTGTTAGTTAGGTTTTTAAAATATGAATTTAATCAGAATCATTCATCACTAATGTTAAACATAGCTACATGAATGACACCATGGTCTAGTTTGCGCTCTCTCTCTGACTGATTCACTGTACTAATGCAATTCAATTTACTTCATTTAAATATAGTGTCTGTACTTTAGTAACACACCCTCCATTAAAAACAGGAAACTTTAAAAATGAGTCAAACTTTCTCAGTGTGACACAATTTAAGTAATCAGTGGAAGGGGATGAATTGTGAAAGACAGACAATCGTGACAAGTGTAGAGGGAATTTTCTGGATGAATCATATCACAAGGGTTATATAAATGTTCACAAGGGAACATCTGAGCAGAAATGTAAACAGTTTTATTACAAAATATGATACATGCCTGTGCTACCTGTTATTTTAGTACATTCTCTGCAAAAATGTTGTTTTCTGTATTGCCATGAGTTGTGTTGAGGGAAAAGGTTGTGGATGATTCATACATTTACAAACTAAATCAATAATTATAATAATTTGATCACTCACACACCAGTCCAGTTTGCAACATAATGACACAACAGTACCTCCAGTAAACTGTGTGGTTGTTCTACTGTGAATTACATCTGAGGCATCTGCCTGTGTTCAGACAGAGCCACACACACCACTGCAAGCACAGGAGAAAGTGATGCAACTACAAGCTAGCCTGGGCATGACAAAGATACCCCCACACCACCACCACCACACACACACACACACTTACTTCACTTAACATAAACACCGTGCACACACTGTTGCACAAGAAGCAGTTGATCAGGAGGGATGATTACTCTGGTCCAGCCTTGAGGAAAGGGTGGAGCCGTGTGTTTGTGTGTCTCCTACTGGGTGGTGGTTAGAGCATAGTTAAGGAGGAAAACTGGGGTTAAAGTTCTGGCTCTTGTAAAGATCTGTGGGTAGGTTCTGATGACTATCAAGAATGCAGAGACAGGGCCTGCTCTCTGTGGTGTGTCTGGAAAGTTTGGGGTCTGTTAATAGAGACATGCGTGTGAATTCCACTTCTGACAGCAACTGTGTCCGGTTAGCAGCTTCTCTGATTAAGACTTTCTAATACTCTGATAAGGGCTGCAGAAAGTATGAAAAAAAACATCAACATCTTTGGACAGGAGAGCTTCAGGCTATGCTGATTCCAGTACTAAACACATAGCTGTCAACTTAATTTGTTTTGTTATTGTTGTCTAGACTGGAATAATTGCTGGTAACAGCAGCTCAACCTCAACAACGAGATCTTGAATGACTGTTTTTTTTATCCTGGATATTTTTGCATAAGAGAGCTGGGGCTGCGGTTGGGGGCTGGGGCTACTGAAAAGGCTGAATATTTAAAGCCTGCAGTAGGAGGGCCTGAAAGCTGCAGCAAGAGTTTGAGGATGGGGTCAGGAGGGATGGGGGTCTAAACCAAAGGGGGGGGTGGTGGAATTTGATGCATAATGAAGATGCGGAGCAGAGCACAAGCTTGTCAGGAAATGAAGGCTGTTTAGTCATGAAAAAAGAAAATGTAATGCACAGAAACACATGTGCAGTTTGCATCAGATGGCTTTAAATTAGAGGAGTTTGTTGCCTACATGCAGAGGTACATCTAGGACATCTCCCAGTCTATCTCAGCTGGCTGCCTGCATGAATTTATGTTCCAACACAGAGATGTGTTCGAAGGCTGCCAACCCTGCTGTATATGACATGTCAGCTGCTCCCAGTGGAAAAATATATTCAGCACAGTGGTAAAACAGAGTGGGGTCAGATGAAAGGCCTGTTTGGATGACCCATCACCATGGGAACTTTAAGAGCTGGATCATTATAGCAACAGAGTGGCAACTCAGTCAGCTTTGGAATGATAGGAAAGAAAAAGAAGAGGCAAACCAAGAGGCTATACGACTAGAGAGGCAGGAAAGAGTGACTGTAAAGGAGAGACAGAGAGCGGGGGGGGTGTTGCCTGAAGACAGAGATAAAACTCACTGACAGCTATAAATTATCATTTGTGCTGATAGGAAGGGGTGAATGGTGCGTGCATGTGTACCACAGGTTAGTACTTGCATCAGGAATGCAGATCAGGGGTGTGTCACATAACAGGCTGTCAGCCACCACAGCAGAAACAAGACAGGACCACAACACAACCAGGACATGTGCAGAAAAATCCAAAGTGTTCAACCAATGAGTTTATTTTTTACAGTTAGCTGAATAATCATTTGTCTATAAATAAGTCAAAATTACTGAAAAGCTGCCACGTTTGAATTTTCTTCCATTTTCAGTGTTGTAGAGAGACCTTGCCTCTGCCCACAGTTTCAGTCCCTGACTGTGGGTCAACAGTAATCAAAAGTGTCCAGTGTCATCTCAGGTTTGGACAGCAGACAGCAACAATGAGATCTTGAATGCCCTCTTCCTCTCAGATATTGTTAGGACATAAATTCGCTCACCCGGCCTGATAATGTGTGGTTATGTGTTGTTCTTTGATTCATGCCTCTCACACACAAAGCCACTAAACATGCAAGGAATCTGCCAGCATTCCCGGCAGACCACAGTGCACTAAGCCTGACGGAGCCCATATACGGACACAGACTGCCGCAGACTCCCCCTATGCTGACTCATACCCCCAACCCCACCCCCCCACTCCCCCCACCCTTTCGTACTAACGTGTGTGTTTGTGTGCGAGAGAGAGATGGAGTGTGGAGGTTACCATATAGAGAGCGTGTGTGTCTGTGGATTCTGTTTGCCCCAAAAACTCCCATGACTCATGTGTTTGGCTCATTGCTGGAGCCCCCCCCCCCCACAAAGTGACATTGCAATGACATCATCACCACCCCTGACCCAAAGCCTGACCTGGTCCCAGCCTCTCCAGGAGGAAGAGGGAGGGGGAGAGGAAAAAGCACAGAGAAGAGCCACAACAGAGAGAACAGTTCTGCACAAAATTCAAGTTGTACTGCAACATCTGGAGCAGATTAGTCCTGAGATCTTGTAAGGCGAAGGACGAAACAGCACAGCAGATCTGGATAGTCCTGAGGTCTCTCTCTCTCACCTGTCAATCGCTCATGGTATCTTTATTTTTGATTCATGTATGACATATGATAAAATCCTATAAGAAAGAATCAGAAGACTATCAGAAGAATGAATTAATCTTTCTGCAAATAAAACTAACCTAAATTCAATCACACCTTTGCAAAATATGCAGTCCTAGTAGTTTGGTGATGTAGTAACAACTCATAGGACCAGTTGGTGAACTATTATAGCGTATGACCTCATCAGAAGTGCTACTGTTAGTCAACTGCAATATTGTTATTGAAGAGATTAGGTCTCAGAGCCAATGAGCTTGGTAGCATCCTTCTCCCTCTCCAGACATTAAAAAGCTTGGTCATTAAGTTGACACAGTTTATTGAAGAGATGTATTCATACTGTGGACCCCTGTCTCAAAACTGTCCTGTACTGTACAAACCAGTCCTCTTTTGTGGAAGCAGTTTCAACTCCATCAGAGGAGGTTATATAAAACTGAATGGTGCAACACAGCTAATAAGCTATGACAGTTTCTATTTGGTCAACGGTGTCAATTTGTGAGTCAGTTTGCAAAAACTGAACTAGGAAAATTCACACAGACTTAGTTCACATTCACCAACTGTGGTGATTACAGTGAATTTAACCTTTAATAAAATCTTTTAAGATTTTGCCACGATCATTTTACTTTTCAAATGCATGAATAACTGGGCCTTTACTGTACGTGCTGTGCAACTAGACTGATAAAATCAGTTAGTTAGTTAAATATATTTGTCTGTGTATATGTCGGCCCATAAGTAACAAGAGACTGCAGTGTATAACAATATGCTAGTCAAACAAACATGAGTTTGTCCACAAATTAACATATCAGTTGGACTGTATTCTAAAAAAAAGATGACTGATTTTTAACACAATAGCAAATGTAAACATACATTTCCTGAAGTTTGTAAAACTGGAATAAGTGACATTACATTGCATCTTGTAATAAACTCTATTACTGATTACAACTGGGGTGAGCTGACTGGCTATTAGGATGGAATTAATGTTGTAGCCAGCTCTATTACTTTCTAAATATTCTCTATAGAATATTTGCCTTAAGCCTGCTATGTAAAATGTCCTGTGCTGAGTGGGACTCGGAGCTGTACATGTCGTACATATTAAACAAATTTACTTGGTATTTACCTGGCAGACTTCTCAGACATTAAAAGTGCAGCAGTAGCAGTACATGCACACACATTAAAAGAATAAGTCATGTCTGGAAAAAGCGAGAGAGAAAACCCAGTCAGACAGAACACAGTGAGGAAATGTTACACATTCCAAACTGCCCTTATCTCTCTCACACACACACATTTAACTGAGGAGCCTGTACAGTGTTGGCCTTAGTATTATGCTCCTGTTATACAAAATAAAATGAACTACAGGACACAAGACTTACAAATATTAAAAAAACAGACTCCTAGAAACCTCTCTGAAACATTTGCTTTACAACTGTGACATGAGTTCAGCTTGTAGCCTCTAACATCCAAAAGCTGAAAGTCTTTGACCTGGAGCTCCCTTTTCTTTCCCTCCCACCTCTCCTCCCTCCCGCTTCTAACTCCATGCAACAAGCCACACTGGAGCTACTACACTTCCTCTTCTTCCTTTCTACTCCTTCCAGTCATTCTCCCTCCCTCCCTCCACTCTCCTTCTCTTCACTCCCTCCGCTGGAAAAAAAGTTCCTCCTGGTTTTTTAGCCTTAAAAGGGCAGAAGCAAACTGGATCTTGGCAGCCCTCCCATTCCCTGGGCTCTGGTTACAGACAGAGGGAGGAGGGAGGACAGGAGAGGGGAAGGGAAGGGAGGCAGAGGGGGTGGAGGGCCAAGAAAGAAAAAGAGTAAAAGTCAGGGAAAAGTGCTGTGTGTGGACATTTTTAAAGCCTGCACTGACAACAGCACCCGCTAAGGATGGGCTGAGATATGTTCATTTGAGTGATGAGACCAGAGGCGCTGAGAGAAAGTGAAGTTAGAAGGGGATAGGCAAGGACAGAAAAATGAAAAACATGAGGAGAACGGGGAGCGGCGACAGGCTAAGATAGAGGCTGAGGAGGTGAGAGGAGGACACAGGCACCGCATAAAATGATGAATGGGAAGGTTTAATAAATACCATGCGGCTTTAATCAACTGTTTGTTTCCTGGAAACATCTGAGAACTATGATCAACCATAAGAGCAGAGTCTGGGTTTCCAAGTAATTGATAGTTCTTGGCCTGGCAAAAATGATTCAGGTCTGGAAAAGTAGATCCCCTCCAGACGTGTTTCTGGCATGAGAACCTGGGCTGTGTCTGTTTGTAGGTAAAATCTTGTAACATAATAACAGTATGCAAAGCACACAGCAAAACTCAAACAACAGCTATCATCCAGTGCAGTTTTCTTGGTTTAATATTGAACATTTTATATTAAAAAAGTAGGTTATTGCATTACAGAAGGGACAACTTCTTTAAATATCTCACCTAACAACTACAGATTTTTGTGAGTAAGGTAAAGAATATGTTGCTTTATGTCTGCTTGTTCAGTCTGAACATAAGGCTTGGGGTGCTGGGGCAGGTTTCCAACTCTGATGTAATGCAATAGACTGAATACCACTGTGTTGAATGCGAATGTGCACTCTGCTAATCCCCAGTATCCACTTGACCAGTCCCCTTTCCGCCTGTGCAGACAGGAAGCTATGCTAATGATAATGAGTTGGCAGGAAGTGATCCATTTTGACCTAACAGGGTGGCTAAACTCTCCGTTATCTCACTCTCTGGCCAACATTCCTCTCCGCCCTGCACCACCATAGTCACTCTCTTACTTCTATCTCCTTTCTGAAAATGAAACATTACACTTGATGCTATGTGACGTCCCTAACACAAGCATGCTCTTGTTGAAGAAACTATTTAGATTTCCCACTGGATCCATATTTTGCTCTCTCATTATGTGACGACTGCAGTTATAGGAGCCTTGGGGGATGCCTTAGCATTATTGCTGTAATTACTCAAGGACATTTGGTTTGGTTTTCCATCTGCATTAACTCATGTTTTGGCCACTTTGGGGAAGCGGAAACGACACTGACATATTATCACCTTATAAAGCTGATAAAAGTGGGCTTGTTAGCAAACAGTGGCTTATTTACATACCCTGCAGAAACGTAGTGACATCAGCATTCATTCACAGTCATGTTTCTAGTAATTTGATGAATGGAAGTTCAATATTCATTCTCCATTTGACTTGTGTCCGTCTCAATGAACTCCTGTACACAATATCTTGAGTACAATGGATTTTAAAGTTACATATTGCCACTCCAACATGGAATCATTAATTTGTGCAGCGATAACATCATAGGATCATATTATGATTCAACTGAAAGTCAAACATTGAATAATCATCAACACCAAGCCTGAACAAATGCAGAAGATGTGTTTGAGGTCGTTCAGAGACAGTGTCACCATTACATTCGTGCTGAACAAGCCAAGCAGTGGACTGTGGAAGGATTTAAATACCAGATATAAATCTGTGTGTTGGAATGTGACCCTACTGGACTTTTTATACAAAAACACATGCAACTGATAATCATGTTCATGTGGAGATGGTACCATCCAGAGCCAGAGAGAGAAGTGAGACACTTCTTCAGGCAGGTGTCCTTGTGCGCTCTGTCTAACTCTAACAAACCATGGTAAGTCAATGCAGGTAGACACAGTCTCAGTGAATCAGTCATCCCCACCCACTTTGATTGTGCTACTGTACTGCTTTTAAGAACATACTGCGTTGACCTGTTGTTTTACTGCAGTGGAATGCTAATCTGTGACAGCAGATTACTGGTAACATTAGAAAGTGACTCAGTAATGTCAGTTAAACAGCAAAATTTAAAGTTTACTAAGATTAGCCAACATTAGCCACTAAAGCTACAACTCGTTTCATTGTAAATTACTCTGCCAATTATTATTTTATATTAATAGTTTGCTCTATAAAACATCAGAAAACAGTGAAAATGACCCATTACAATGTCACAGAGCGAGGGTGGTTCAACAACAGTCCAGAAAATATTTCGTTTACTGTCATGTAAGACAAAGAGCAGCAGCAGGATATTCTCATATTTTAAAACCTAGAATAAAAAATGACTTTAACAATCAATTATCAAAATAGTGAGCAAAGAATTTTCTTCGGCTCATCATTGCAGCTCTGTTAGCCACCATTAGCTGCTGGTCAAGCCAGGCCAAGTGAGACTGCAGCAGTGCTGCAGAGTATACAGAGAGGGGTGTGCTTTATTGCTTAAGAACTCATTTTTTCAGTTGTTGCAGAAAAATTACATTATTCACTCACTAAATGTTACATAGTCTGACTTTAAGCCTTAAAAGAGCACGTCTAAATTTAAGTGCTAGTTTTTCAACAGCACAAGGAGAACTTCTGCTAAACAGTTTGAATGTTAATCTTCTTTTATCAATAATATGAAGCACATTTTATTATTACATAACAGTGTAAGAGGCGGAGCCTGGTTGTTGCCACACAGGCGTCTGTCTCAACCTGCATGTCTCTGCTCCCAGGCAAAGACAGGGGAGCAGCCAGGTAAGTTACACCACAGCTCTATTTATTTCACGTCCTGCCTGTGTGGATGACGGGAAGAGTTTGGCACCATTGTTGCCATCTTACCGTTTCGACAAACTCCACACAGGCTCAGTCAAGTAAAGAGTCAGGTAAAGAAGTGTTTTGAAAGGTTTTAAAAATCTGGGCTGGGCTGCTGATGGACTGAAGCAAAGATGCTGCAGACAAGAAGCTGACGAAGAATGAACATCTGCACAAAGAGCACATTGTCTAATCAATGAACATCACCATGCCTTAATCTAACAGCTAGTGTGTGTTAAAGCCTCATTGCACACAGATAAACAAGATGATGCCGAGTGAAATGATTGAGCTTGCTCAAACATGGGTGTGATGAACACAGAGGAAAAAGCATAAGCAGTCTCTCTACATGCACGACAGGAACATCACTGAACTTGAGATGTGAAGATAAAAAGATGACTAGATAACTGTAAAAATATAATCACAAAAAACAAATCTACTGATCCATGCAAATCACACGGAGAGTTTACCATTTAGCAACTTGGTAGTTTGAGACATAATGGAGAGCATGATTGTGTTTGATCAGTGCCTCAGTCAGTGTGTCTCTCCCTCGTTCACTCCACTGGCTGCTAGGTGGCAGCCTCGTCACTCTTACGCTGCACTCCTGACTGAATACATGTAAGTTCTCCTCTGAATTTAACAGTAGTCATGTGTCTGCTGTCGGTGCCAGATCATGTGGGGGTTTGTCAGAACTGCAGAAAGAGAGATTACCTGTTGGGCTGAAACCTCATTAGAGCCAACACTAAACTGCAGCCTGTGCTGGGAATGGGAGGACATACCGCAGCTGATATTCACCAAGTTCATAAACCTCTAAAAGATCCAACATGGTAACAAGAGTGGATCCATTTCAAATAACAGCCCTCATCTCAGTGATTCTAATGACACATGTCAGGGCACTGAGATTACAGCTGGTGGAGCAGACCACAGATAATGATAAACAAGAGTTTGGCAGGGTGAGTACTCAGTGGCTGCCTTGTTACAGTAGCTCTGCAGTTTAGCTTCAGGCTGAAACTGCTGAGTAACTGATTCATTTACATGAAATTAATCTCCAACCATTTTGATATTAAATCAATAATTCAAAACAACAGTTTTACATTTATGAAACTTGTTCATTTAATTTGATGAAAAATTGATGTGTAAAAAACAAGATAGAAAATAGTAACTGGTGAGCTTTGGAGGCTCTGCTAAGCTAACTTTTTAACCTTTTGACAGAGCCAAGCTAGTGGTTTCCCCCAGTTTCTTGTCTTTATGCTAACCTAAGCCAACGAGCTGGCTCCAGTTTCTGCTAACTGGGAAAATACCATTTGAAGATGTCACCTCAGGCTTTAGGAGTTTTTGACTTTTTAGTCTTTCCAAAACTTTTATAGAATTAACGACACCATTGATTGATTGTTATTTGCAGTCATTGTCCTGTTCTTGTCCTTTGGGTGGAGCAAATTACTGGTTTGTCTTGAGTAACTGATGATGACAGTTACAGTGGGTGCTCTTGTGTATCAATACTTGTCCATTTTTAGCGAGCAAGCAAAAGATACGTAAAAAGGAGAAATGAAAGAGGTGTGGACATCAACACAAATGTGGAGCAAACATAAAAAATGGAAGACATCAATTAGGGAAATAAGTAAAAGTGTAGAAAAGGTTGCAAGAAAAAAAATCAAGTTTGAAGTAAAAAAAAAAAATGCTGAGAGAAAACAGAAAGATGGCAAGAGCTTCAGACCAAAGAACGAAGGAGAGACTGTGTGCATCATGCTGAGCAGTGATGGCAGTTTGGTAATTTGTGGTAAGGGTTGCTAGCTGGGTGTGTCCATTTTCTGCAATGAAAGGAGGAAGTAAAAGAGGAGAGCGGGCTCCTCTCTCATCTTCAGATTAAATGACTCAGAAGGAGCAGCTAGAGATGAGGATGAGTCAGCTGGAGGCACAGACAGACCGACAGACAGACAGAGCTGATGGCTCACTGGTGCCTGGTACTGCGCCCTGAATACCAGCAGTGCATTGTTTAATTTAACACAACAATCAGCTGACATCAAGATCAGAAAAAGACAACATTTCTGAGGCACACTGTGTAAAATGGAACTCTTATAGCTCTTGCTTTGGCATTGATGGTATCTTTTAGCACAAACCACAACCCTGATAAAGATAATGTGATCTGACAACAGCTGCCCCACCTCTTCCTCTTTGCTCAAATGAAGTTTAGGGTCCTATTGAATTTGGCTTGGTGTTGCATCAGTGCCACCACCTCACCTGTTGGCTGCAGCAGGAAGCAGTAATGTGTGTGGAAACCATGAGGTGAGCCAGACATTCCCCCAGGGATGACAGGGACTCACTCATGTCTGATTCACAAAGACTCACAGTCACAAACCTCTTCCTCTCTTTCCAACCACAGACTTTCTGTTGATAAAGGTTTTGTGTCAGAGAGAATAGTGTTGTTGTCTGTCTTCACTCCAGGTGTGGGGAGAGTGAAACATCTGATAGGATTAGTCCGTTTTAGACATTCTCAGCTATGGACTGAATTAACAATGAGATTAAATTAGGACCAAGTTAATCATGGACCCCTGAGCCTCTCTGAGAGCCACTTACAAACACAAAACAGCTACTTTTTCCTAGTGCTGTATCACAGCTCAGCAGAAAATGACTTTAATTCACCCGCAGTCAAATACACAACTGCAAAATCATCAGTGTTGTAAGCAGGCAAGCAGCTGCATGTAGGCAAAGCCCATTAAACCCAGTTTTATGTCACTGAGTGTGAGCCAAGTCCTGTCTAATGCTGTAGAGACCCAGCCCCAGCCCACTGCACGACATGAACACAGACAATAGCCCTGTGTCTCCCTGTGTGTGTGTGTCTGGGTGTGTGTGTGTGTGTGTGTGTACAGGATCAGCTCTTCTATCCTACTAGGCCTGAATTACATCCCGGCCCACAAAGTTTGGCTGGGACCGGCCCAGCCCGGCTCAGGCGGCAGGGGAACAGAGAAAGCCTGGGGGCCCTCTGCAGAGTCAGACCCCCTCCTCCAAACCAACCCGCCTCAAATCTGGACAGCCAGAGACAAAAGCGCTGCGCCCCTGGACACCGGGGAAACGCCTGCTTTCTCACACACTCTCAGTAATGTTGCCAGCACTGGAAACTTTCCTGTAGACTTCTTTGGCAATTCTTCTCAGGACTAAAGTGAAACTCAAGTGTGTTTTCACCACGTCTTACTAACAGAATGACAGTTTTTCTCTGCTGGGCAGCAACATGCTCACGTTTATTGTGTCACACACCCTGCGGGCCTGCACACATGCTCTGTTCTTTTAAATATCACCTTTATGTGTCAGTAGCTGTTGTTAACACCGCCCAAGTTCATTTCTTCAAGAAAACCGAACATGCATGCACACACAACAGAATCGAGAGGAGACGCCACCTGAATGAAGGTGATGTGTCTCAGGACAGTGGCCGATGCAAAGCGCGCATACTGGCACCCATTCATTACCTCAGCACTGTTTCTGCGCTGTGCAGAGACATGTCTGACCTACCTATGGACACCAGCTTGATGTTCTCCTTGTCCAAGAACTCCAGAGCCACCGACACGTTCTCCAGCTGCATCTGGCGGAAGGTGGGCCTCTGGTTGTACTTTCTGAACATCTTCTTCTGGGACAGGACCTCCAGGAGCCCGATGAGCCGCAGCCCATCGCTGAGGTCCGTCTGCAAGTTGCCGATCCGCTTGTTGACGCATTTCAGGTGCTCGTTACACCAGCGGGTGAAGGTGTTCTGCTGGATCTTCTTCCACGGCGCATCCTCGGCCAGGTCCTTCTCCGTGGCGGGCATTTCTGCGTCCTTGTCCGTGGAGAGAGCGTTGGGAGCGGGCGCGGCGCTCTGGTGAAGCCGGGGGTGGGAACCACTCATTTTTATGGTCTCGGCTGTCTCTCGGTTCGCTGGCTTTTTTCTGGGTGGAGTCTGCTCAACTTTGCGTGGCCGCTCCCTCTTTCCCTTCTCTCTCTCTCTCTCTCTCTCTCTTTCTAGCTTGTCTGTTTGAGAGAAAAGAAAAAGAAAGAAAGGAGTTAACACGAGAGAGTGACTTATAGCCTGGAGATAGAGTTTTTGCAAAGAAAGGAGGCGTCTGTGGCACCGGAAAGCAGAAAAGGGAGTTGTTTTAGATGAAACTGATGGCATGAGTGATACACTCATCCAATGAGGTAGCTCCGGGGCAATGATACACTTTGACATATACAGGACCCCCAGCTTAAGAATAAAGTGTTAGCTGATCATAGCACTCATTAAAGTAAAACTGAAGCTGTGGGGGAGGCAGAGAAAAGCAGAATCAGCATATTTCTCAACCCATTTCCCAATAAATAACATCAGCTAAGATTGTCCAGATATTGGGTATTGGGCTAATGAATTTGAACTTCACAGTCACTGGAAACAGATATATTAAATACAGAAAACTGATTTAAACCTACTTCTTCATAACACGACCTCAGTGGTTAGACTGTGTTTTAGGATTTCTCTATTTGTCTGACAGATAAAGAAGCTGCAGTCTCAAGAGGTTCCAAACAAGGTCAAACCTTTAACAGCAGTACAGTGGAAAAACTTGATCAGCACTCATTTCCAAAACACAACATTCTCCTTCATTCATAGCCCTGATTTATCCCTGTTCATTTGCCAGTGGTCTTATCCCTCGTCCTCCTGGGGAAACAAAGCGATATGCTGCCAGATGTACAGAACCAGCTCTACTGGCCAAGTATGTGATGTGTATACATACAAGGAATCTGACTTTGTTTTTTGTTGTTCTCAATGTGCTCACACACAGTTCCAAGAACAATTTCACAGAGATGAAGGGCCCACGTTCAGGGTCCCTGTGAGAATATGAGCTCATCTGAGATCTCCAGGGGGGTGAGGATCAGTGACTCCTCATAACGTTGCAGAGATATGTTTGTTTGTGTCTGTTGGCCAGCATGCAGCTTTGTTCAACTTTCCATTTCTGTGTAGCTGTTTGTGTCTGCGAGCATGGACAGTGTGCTTATTTGTGCATATATTTTCAGAATACAGAGCCTACATTTCTTCTTTTGACTGAGCATATGTGTGTATTAGTGTGAGCAGCCTTATATTTACAGTGGCTACAGTGTGGATGGACCAGACACTGAGTGTCTAGACACCAGCCTTACCCACCTCCTCTGTTTGTCTTCACTCTACTGACCAAACAACCAGATGAGATCACAGACCAAGTATGCACTATATGATGCACTAATGATAGCCTGAGTATTTTAGTGCCTGAGTGTAACGAGGGTAGGCAGGTTCACTAAAAATTCAACAGTTTCCTCATCTGTGTTAAAAACATCTCTCTTGAGGTTTTGCTCAGTGAATTAGAGACATTTTGATTATTCCTCTGGTTTGTCACAGAACATGTAGAGTGACAGTGCAGAGAGCAGATAAAGAGGACAGCAGGTGGCAAATATTAACCAGAAAGTTTGCAAATCATGTTCCCATTGTCGAAGTTGATAGCAGATATTACACTTTACCTTTACTGAAATGGATCAAACCAAGTGATGATGATGAACTGCCTGTGCTGCCATGCCTGTAGTTTATTGTAATGGGAGCTGCAGTTTTTTCTGTGCTCACTTAGTAATTGTTCTATAATGTATGTTAAAATCACAAACATTTCAATGACTGAGAGATTGTTTGAGTTACAGAAACTAATGGAACAGATTAACAGACTATTGAACTGTATTATGGGAATTGTATGATCTAGAAATTTTGAAGCTTGACTCATTCTAGGAACTACAAATCTGGTTATCTTGATCTCTGCTGCTTCAATTTTTACCTTTTGATCTTTTTCTAATCTGTTATTTATAAGTCTTCCAACTTTATGAAAGTGCAATACTCAATCTCTGGAGTTCTGCTTTAATATGACTAACTCAGTTGATAAAATTTGCAAATCTCACACACACGTTCATGTCTTCTGATTCATTTTCTGTCTCTGAGTAGCAGAACAGCAGTGGCTATAAAGACAGAGTGAGAGATGTGACTCTGCAGCTTTTTTGACTAAATAAGGAGCTCAGTGCCAGGAGCCACAGTGTGGCCAGCAGCCATCAAGAATGCTTTGCCTTTGTGTGTGTGTCTGTGTGTGTCTGGTCAAGGGAGAATCTCAAGAATGCCCCTCACCCCCATAACAACCCTGGAACCCCCAGTCTTAATAACAGCCCAATAAAAAGGCCCTATTACTGTAACACACACACACACACACACAATCTGGCACCAGCAGGCTTTCACATTCACTGGTCCATTTAAAACAATAGAACAATAGATTCAGGCAGTTAAAGCAGTTCAGCTCTGGTCCCTCTAGGTGCTTAATTTGCTCCATTTCACAGTCTTTATTACATATTAAGTTGTCACAAACATTTACAGGCTTTGGCCACAATTAAAATCTAAAACTATGGCTGTGACAGTGGGTACTGATTGTGGCAGAGCAGGGCAGATTAATTAAGATTAACTCAGAATTTATTTAAAAGGAGAAGTGACGCATTTAAGACAGCAAAAGGCTTTAGGTGAATGGATACACAAACAGAAATGTTATGAGGGATCATCCATAGATTCAATTCATACTGAACTTTATAAAGTACAACAAAGTGTTGCCTGGAAATAAGTGAGAGCTATGAAAACTGGTGAGATATTTGCTGCGTAGTGGACTATTGTTTCACTGGAATTCACCAAATAAACAGGAGACAAAACACAGGGCGGGGACAGAGAGAGCTGAGCAAGACACACTAAAATGTCTCAGAATCTGAAAACCAAAGTGACCTCTCTGCTTTGTCATTTGCCTCCCTCTAGTGGATATTTATGGCACTACATTTTTCAGTCTTTGAACTGGCTCCCTCTCTATTATCTCTTGCTTCACTGTCTTGGATCACACTTTTCTCATGTTTTCTTCACAGCTTTTCTTTTCTAAATTCATCCACTCCTTCTTTGGCTTTCCTTCAGACCTCTCTCCTTTGTCTGTAATCTGCAATCATTCTGGACAACACTGCAATTTTCATGGAATTCAAGTCAAATGCTTAGGTTGCATTTTATTTGCTAATCATCACTGACATGTTTTCATATATTTTCATGTGTCTGTTCATATATCAGATAATAGCTGATGTATAGATGTTTGCATTTATTTGAGTTTAGGGAAGCTTCACACTGACTAATCGTTTCATTTCATATTGGGACGTCCTATGAGCCACCAACCCCACAACCCAGCCAGGGACGTTTTTGCATGTAATACCCAAACTACTCACTGTATTGAAGTATATATTTATGGTATTTTAGTTAAATATTTTCATTAACACATTTACACTTGTACTCTAGACACTATATTTCAGAGGAAAATACTGTACTTTTTATAGTGCTACATTTCATTGATAGCTATAGCCACATTTTACATGCAAAGTATATCAGACTACCCAGTAGTGTTAACTGTCTGCACAGAGAAAAAAACAACACTGAATAATAACATCTAGTAATATATTATAACACACATTGAATGCAGGAGCTTTAGTTATAGGGTACCTATAACTACAGCAAAGTACATAAAAGAAGTTCAACTTTTTTTCAATGAAAGTATGTTTTCAAGTAAGATCTGAAAGGTCAGCTCTTCAGCCAAGTTGCTCCAAAGCTTTAAGGTCCTGACTGCAAAGACAAATCCATGGGTGAGCTGAGTAATGGAGCTAAATCCTGCACTGTTATTTCACATTTGACTTACACGTTAGGCTTTTGGCCAAAGCTGACGATGAGTGCAGAAGCAGTATAAGCTTCATTTCCTGGATCAACAGAATTACATGAAACCAAAAGGGTGGAGCAAGTGTTCCCTCAGTATTTCTGTGTCAGGTGAGAATGAATATACTGAGAAAATAAATACAGCCTGAGAGATACAGAGCTTCCTTTAGGGCAGAATAGTTAGAGCAAATACAGTGAGAGGAAAGCTAGATTGATGCTAGAGCATGATCATACTACAGCTCAGATAAACTGCTGAATATTTTAAGTGCTGAGGGCCTGTAGTGTACACAAAGCATTAAATTAGACAGTTAAATTGTAATAAATTATTGAGATAAAATGTGTCGGCTTCTCTACCAAGTGATTCTGGTGTTATTACAGTACCAGCCTGCAATGCCAACAGCTTCACATTGTCACTCACCACACCCAATCAGCCACAAGTCGAGCAGAGCAGAACTCAGCAAAGGAAGTTTGATGTACGCTGCATGCAACAACGCCAACCACTTGACACACGCACCCAGAGTGGTGTGGAGAGAGCAAGTCAGATGCACAGATTACAGCAAAGTTATGGCTTTCCCCTTAATTTCCTGCCAACTGTGTGTGTCTGTGTGTGTGTGTGTGGGCATGCGTGTGTCTTTTGGTGGCACTTGTCGGGTGAAAGTAGGCTGAGATGTGTCAAATGAGGACAGGTCTGGTTCACATGTTTATGTCTCACACCTTCTATGCCAGCACGCTCTTCTTTTTCTCCTCTGGGCTACAGTAAACAGCCAAGGCCTACAATCTGAAAGCACATTTTTCTCAACTGTATTTTAGATGAAGGGTGTACAGGAATGTTATGACCTCAGTGTGAAAACACCTGCCAGAAAAGGTTGGAAACAACTGCTTACATTGACTTTGAGAATAAAAGAGGCACATTCCAGTCTTTCAATCTCCAAGGACTCACCAAAGACAATTAAAGAGAAGAGAAACATATGAGGGGGGCAGATGATGAGGAATGTGATGGTATCATCACTTCCATCTGAGACATTTTGACTGGCAATAGCTCTGTTGCAATCATGTTAATGAAATAATAGTTATCTTATTAGATTTGCCTGATGCAGTGATTGGTCCAGTCACATAAACACATTAATCCTCAAACTATTAAACATAATTCTTGACGTCGCTCTTAACACTCTACTGCATGAATTATGGTTTTTGAATGAAACATATTTCACCACATTCTTTCTGATTACCTCCACACTCCCAGCATGATGTTGTTTTTTGTAGAACTATCATTAGGTGAAAAAGTAACATCTGCATTAAATAGCTGTATGAAAAATACATGTATGAAATAACACGTATTATTCCAAAAATCGTTTGAACACTTGCCTTTATTTTATGGTTTTTCGCTCTGTGTGGAACTTCAGAAAACTTTTGGTTTGGTGGAGAAACAGTCTACGTTATGGTTAAATGTTATTCTCTCATATATCTCCACACAGGTGCACCCAGCAGTTCACAAAATACAGTCTGTACTGTCATAAATAGCAGATATAGATCACTCTTGGTTTTTAGAAACATCACATTCTATATGGACCATGGCTGTGTGGTTTCTGCCTGTTGGCACCAGACTGGTGGAACCAACAGAACAGCCTCTCCAACCTGATCATTTGATATTTTCTGTCCCCACATGAGCCACTCAGATCCAAAAACTGCACCTGTGTCCACCTGTGTGTTTTACAGCAAAACATTTAGTATACATAAGTGTGTGTGTGTGTCATCAATTGCAAGCAGCTGTTAATTTAAAGGAATTAAATCAGTCCTGACAGAGTGCCACATGTGCTCTGCTTACTGAAAAGGTGTCCCTACGCCCAAAATGCAACATCATTCAGCTCCTCATCAGCGACATGCTATATAGCGCAGCATATGAAATATTTATAAATGGGAGGATGTGAAGCGCTGCTGCTTCACTTCCATAAGCACTAACAGTGAAAGTAAATTAAGCTCCTTTTATGATTAAGGAGTCACAATTAAATATGTGCAAACGTCCTGCGCATGGACCAAGCCCGCCTACTCTTGTGAGACCCGCTCTCGGCGGCGGAGGGCGCAAGTGGTCACCACTCTCCCCCCGCAGTAAAAAGCTCCAGTGCAGTCAGTGTCCGTGTATTACCTTATTTGGTGTGGAGCCCCTAATTGTAACACCGGGGAGATGCTTCACTCCGACGGTACTGCTGCTGCCGCTGCGATGCACGCGGAGGGGCGTGCTCGTGCGCGAAATCCCATAAACCAACTATAGGCTATGTGTAGGAATGAAGAGAGACGGAGGGATGAGCTGCGGCGCTGTACATCCAGGTTTACATCATCTGCTGGGACACTCTGACTGACCGCCGCGAGGTCAAAAACACTACAGCTAAAGCACCGAAGTGTGCGTGACGGCACCAAAACCATAAACACACTGCGTAAAGCGCCAAAGCCTCAGAGTGGAAAAGTTAGTAAGGCGCGAGGCGTGGCGCACCGCTAAGCAGCAGCAGCCCACCCGGTGAGAGCAGCCGACCCTCCGGTACTGTCTCCCTGTCACTCCGCTCTCACCGGTTCAAACAGACTCACAGTGTCTCTCACGACCCTACATGAAGGAAAACTTTATGGCAGCCTTTCACAGCAACAACCTGGACCGAGTCCACACTGCAGCGACTTTAACCACATAAAGATTTTAGTCAAGACAAACGTGTGAAAGAAAACGTCCCATATTAACTTGTCAAGCAGCAACACTTTCACTCACAGCAGCAAGTTTACAGCGGGACAGAACTTACATGAGTTGTAGCCTGTGATCCTGAAGTGTGTGTCTCCGGTGTCTCTGGTCCGCTCAGTCAGTGCGCGCAGCAGCCAGTAGTTACTGTGGTCACAGAGGGTGTGTTTGTGTGTAAACGTGTATGTGTGTGTGTGTGTGTGTGCGCGCGCGCGCTGTGCACCGAGGTCCCGGACCTCCCTCCCCACGAGCAGTCCCACTGAGGGGGTAATGGGTGTATTGGTTGTACTGGTGGCGTGAAGGAGAGAAAGAGATAGTCCCTCCGCTCTTTTGCTCTTTTCTACCTCTGCGTCTCCTCGATCCCTCTCTCTCTCTCTGTCCTCCACACTGAGAGCCTTAATT
This sequence comes from Lates calcarifer, assembly GCF_001640805.2. Taxonomy (NCBI): domain Eukaryota; kingdom Metazoa; phylum Chordata; class Actinopteri; family Centropomidae; genus Lates; species Lates calcarifer. Next base: position 2,276,783 of record NC_066838.1, on the reverse strand, counting down.
GGTAAACGGGTAAAGCATCAGAGGTGCTGGGGGTGTTACTCTCTCCCTGTTTCTACTCTGTGCCTCTTTTTTTAAAAATGAGGGTGACGTCATGACCGCGCCTTCGGGATTTTAAAGGTATGATGTCACCGGCCCGTGAAGTGCACCTATCTCTCCATCTTTTTTATTTTAACCCAGGGGTGGGAGTGGATAGATTCTCATTATTAGTGTCTTCCTGTAGGTGTGTGTGTGTGTGTGTGTGTGTGTGTGAGAGAGAGAGAGAGAGAGAGAGAGAGAGAGAGACACCCACACATCTCTCTGCACCCTCTGTCCTCTCTTTCCTGTTATCTGTTATTGTTCAGGCAAACTGGTGAACAACATGGAGAGTTGTGTTTCTCTCTGTCAAACCCTGCTCTGACTCAACATGGTGGCGGGAGGCGTGTGTGTGTGCGTGCGCGTGCGCGCGGGCGTGCGCGCATTTGTGTGTTTGAGTGCTCTCCAGCTGAGCATTGGCTCAGGAAACAAGAATGTTCAGCCTCTGCTGTGCCCTCTACTTACAGTTCATCAGTCTGGTGGGAGGATGGAGGGAGGAAAGGAGGAGGAGAAGGGAGGCAGTGGGGGAAGAGGAGGTGGAAGTGGGGTGGGGTGGTGGAGAGGTTTAAGTGAGAGTGAAGCAGAAAAACAGAAACATTACAGATTGAAGAAGACATTAGAAAAATAGCTCGAAAATCGCTGTAATTATTTTATGATATTTGTTAATGAACTTTTAATGTGGCTGTGATTGTGGGTTTATAGAAACCTAATAACCTCAAAGGAATAGTTCAACATTTTGGAAACCAGCCTGCACTTTCTTTCCAAGAGTTAAATGAGATTCATGGACTCCTTGGTAAAAATTAGAGGCGCTGGTAGGCAGATGTTTGAACTTTGGACAGAGCCAGGCTAACTCTACCCTTGTTTCCAGTGTCGGTGTTAAGCTAAGCTAATCACTCACCAGACCTAGTTTGATATTTAGGTGCAAACATGGAGCAGTATCGATCATCTCACCTAACTCTGGACAACAGAGCAAATATGTTTATAAACCTGTTTGAAATTCAGACTAATTCAAATAAACACGGCAGACAGGCAACCAGCAGAGACTCAGAGAAATCACTGCTTCCAGCCAAGAAATAGTCCCAGACATAACCTCGCATAAATCCACAACTTGATGTTTTTACACCTCACTTTTGTAAAAAAAAAAAAAAAAAAAAAGTGTGCCAAAAACAACATGCTGACTACTCAGTGATAGAGCCCTCTACTGGCTGTGGGAATTACGATGAGGGCAAAGTCCACATAAAAAGGAGGTCAGGGTCACCTGAACATCAGACTTAAAGGTTGTTTGTTTTCTGCTCCAAAGCACCAGTCAATGTTGAGTTTTTTTTAAAGGGCTCTTATTGTAACCATGACCACAAACACCCCCTAACCTTAGCAAAGTAGTAGCTTAATTGTTACCCACACCAGGATGTTTCTCTGACTTTAACAATGTGCTTATTTGAAGTCAAACCATGATCTCTCTTTAAACCTATAATCTATGTGTCCAATCTAAAGCTAACCAAACCATGACTGTGTTGACTGATGACTGGAGAAAAGATGTGAGAAGGCTTCACAGACAGACAACGGAAAGAGGGGGAAGAAAGAGAAAGGGAGAGAGGTGATGAATCTTTATGAACACATGATAAAACCTGTTGTTTTCAACTCATCCATTTAACCTGATTCATTTTTCTACAAAGAGGCAAGGCACAAAGTTCTATCTGTGTGTGTGTGTGTGTGTGTGTGTGTGTGTGTGTGTGTGTCTGTGTGAATCAGTTTGTATAAATAAGAGCCAGATGTTTGCCGTTGTGGTTGTGAGATCGTCCAGTCAGTCAGTGACATCATCTGAATGCAGCTTGTTGAAGTTACGTCACCAGAGGCTTATTTGTTGGGGTAAACACACACACACACACACACACACACACATACACACACACACACACACACACACACACACACACGCACATACATAGTCAATTTTATGTAATAAACACTACAATGTTGTGACAAATTCCATGTGCACCACTGTGTCCTGCAGCAGCTTCACATCGTTCACCACCATTCTTATGCTGATGACACACTGATCTGTGTCCTGATAAAAACCAATGAAGATGGAAACACACCATCGAATATTTTGTCTAATAGAAATGAAGTGTTGAATGTGTTTGTTCCTCCCAAGTCCAGCCCCACCTGCAACCAGAAAACCTAAATGCTAAATAAAGGGGGCTAAAAAAGGAATACCATTACTTACATTTGTAACTCTCAACAACACATCGGGCCATATAGCAATATCGGTGGAATTTATGCCTTTTACAGTTGATATGACTTATTTAGCAGTGACTAATGACCCCTTGAATGGAAAGGAAAAAAACACAGAGTGGCCCCATGATATTTTCCATGTTTATTATTTGACAAGAATGCCTAAGCTCTACATTAAACAACTAACCAGCATAATATTATGGGAAACTGAGGGTACAAATGAAACATGTCCTCAATTTTAGGGCAAAAATAGGCCGCATTTGAGACATAAGACTTTGACATGGGACAGACCCAGCTGTCCCAAATTTAGATGCAGTGAGGCATCGCATCATGACTGACGAGGTGTGTCTGTGAAGTCCTGCACTTGTAATTTTATGTCAGTCAGTGGAGACAGTGAAGAACCCGGAAGCTACTTGTCAGTTGTGCAGGCTGACTCAGCTTGAGGTGAAAAATGGTCAGCAATGGTGAGGTATTAACGTAATATATGACCCTGGTATAATGCAGCACTTTAATTGAAGGGTTGAAAGAATATTAACATGCATATGATAAGGTAGTAGATGCTGTTATGTATATTATGGATATTATTATGTTCGATTTAGCACACAATTCACAGTTAACCATGAATGATTCACCAAGAAAGTGATCAGTGGGCTGATTCACATATCGAAGACTTAATCATTACACATTGGTTTGTCAGTATTTGGTCTCAGGTTTCTTGTTGTGCACTGGTAGCTACTGAGAAATTCTGACTAATTCCACTGTTTTCACAGCGTGTGAAAAGCACAAGATCTCAGAATGAAGCAACACGACCGTTTGATCTGATTTCATCCAAAATGTGATAAAAGTAAAAACAAAGGAATGTTCCAGTGTAGATTAAATGCTGATACCCAAGAACAAGTTATGGCAGGAGAGAAGAAGGATTGCATGTAATGAAAGTATGTGATAAAATTCTGGAAAACTAAAGAGAGTTTGAGTTTCTCTGGGGAGAAATCAAATGCTACTGTCCCTGAAAAAGAAGTGGTTGTAGTGTAATGGCACCTCTGGGTTATCAACATGAATTACAGGGTACAGTAATAATGCTGAGTACTGACTGTCACCAAGACAGGAAAAAAAACTGTTAATACTGAAATGGAATCATTTGTTTTATTACATTTTTCCAAAATATTACATATATTTACAAAAATGTGGGAGGGTTGGCGGGAATTGTATATAATATTGTTTAAAAATTACTGAGCATTCATTATTATTAATGTTATTATTATTAATTCAGTTTAATAAAAATATAGTTTACATGTTTTTTTTGATTTATTAAAATAATTCTTATCTTGCTGGTACTGCCGGCGAGCACAACATTAGGCCTCTCCTGGAAAGAAGCTGCTTTTAAATGGCTTTAAAGCTGTAACTTCAGTGGTTTACAGGTTATGTTGACGTTTTTAGAATGATGGTTAGATACTGACCTGTAAAATACTGTAAAAGTTCTCTTTTCTTTGTAATTATAGTGTAGTTACATATGTTACAGTTGTTTTTGTTTTTTGTTTTTTTCAAATACTAACCAAGTTTAGCTTCCACACATAGAATGGCTCCTTTCACAATATAACCATTGTGGAAGGACATGTAGGTTGTTTGTCCACTGTTTCTACCTTGTAATTATTCTATATTCCCCAGGTAATTAAAGAGGTACTTAGGCTTATTTAGTCATGGCTCCCCCTAAATGCAAATTTGTTTCCTTCTTTTTTTCTTACATTTCTTCACTTGTGCCTATAGATGCTCAGTAAGTATTTCCTTGGTGCCCTGTATGTACAAAATGTTTACACTGTAGCTACAATGTTTTAAATAGAGATTACTTTCTATTTATTAATATAGTATACATTATTGTTTCTTGAGAGCAAAACATTGGGCTAAGCTGTAGCTAATAGTTAAAAATCTAGATAAAGTACTGGGGAACACTAATATTTTGGGATTCAATGAATCTCATCAAATAATCAAAAACACTATTAGAGAATAACTAATATCACCTTTCATGTACTGTCACATCATCAGACGAAACAGTAAAGGAGCCAGATGCATATATTGTCCCTCTCAAATAAACTTTATCAGTGTTTCTTGAACAGCACGCAGTATACTGCAAAGGATAGTGTGATGGGCTATTTAAATGTCACAAATAACACGTTAAATGTATATATGTTTTATCAATTTTGGAACAGCATTCATGAGGGATTCCAGCTGAGGTAATGTTCTTTCTCAGTGGCAGTACACTACCATCAGGACAATGCATCAAAATGTTAGGGAAGGTTCTCCTTTTATAACATAAGTCTTGCCCATGCAGAGTTTAAAATAAAGAGCCCAACCAGGTCACCACAATAAATCCTGTGAAACAGATATTATAATATGGCCATGTATGTGTTTGTACAGATGTTTGTGTCTGGTATGTCCCCTATTACATTAAGTGATCCTTGTTTGTCTTTATTCACTTAAAAGGTTTAATAAAAAAGAACATTGTACATAACAAAATAGGTACAAAGGTGCAAAGGAGAGACAAAATGACAGAAAAACAAACTCATTCTTAAATAGTGGCAAAGAGTGCAGGCTGAGTGTGCTTTAATGTCCAAAGAGGGATGTCAAAGGGCAATGAAAAACAGAAAGTGATAGAGAGTGATAGTTTCAGAGACCAGAGGGAGTCAGGGCCCAGCTGACAGCCTCATAACAAAGCCTCTGCCTGTTAGCCAGCTAAAGAACTAAAGTGGTAAATTGTTTAACTGGAAGTGATGGAGGAGGCTGTCTAAAATGGTTCGTGTGCTTTCACTTTCTGCCACTTGTTCTCCTTCATACACACAAACGTATGACTGAGCAAAATGTAAACACACACACTGATACTGACAAACTGTGCACATGCACGGACATTATGCCACTGGTCTGAGCTCTTAGATTAGATTATAAACAGCAGGTAATTAAACAAATCTGTCTTTTTACTTGGATTCCCTGCTCTCTCATCACCCCCATCAGACTCAAACACATGCACATAAAAGTGGCTCCCATATGACAAAGTGGAGTAAATATGGAAAAACGTTACTCATTAAATGGAATGGAGTCCATATTTAGACATGCGAAATATGGAGTGACTTTTATGACCAGCTGAGGCAGACAAATCAGTTGCGCAGAAAGAGCACTTGAGGAAAAGAGGGCTGAGGGATGGCCACAAAGTACATGTGACCAAAATGACGTGACTTGTGGCTCTCAAAGATCAGTACCACTTTCTTATAACGCACCCTTTACACAAGCTTTAGAAGGTGAAGACAATGGCTTTATCAGTGATTTTCAAATCTTGCAGTAATGCCTTAGGGATACATTACAAGCCATTAATAACATCAGCTTTCAGGTTGTCAGAGTAACTGGTAAAATTGCTTTGACCAGTTGATTTAATTATTTTGACCAATTATCTGGACCACTCCTGATCTACTGTTGCAGACTTGATGGATGAAAAACCATTTATTAATGACTTTGTAACATTTATAACTTCAGACTTTATGGCCTATTGGAAAGTGAGAACCCTGTAGGGTTCTGGGCTGAAATATACCTGGCAAGCCAAAAGTTGCTCTTATTAATGACTCCTAAGTGATGTATATTTATTTATTGTAGTGGTGATGGCTGGACTACTGAGGGGCCATGGCATTCACATGACTTATGCCAGTTGGACCAGTTGCTGTAGTTTAGCCAAAGCAGGTATAACATAGGCATGTAGGTATAATGGGTCACCTGTCAGAGGCCACAGTAGATGTATCATGGATCACACTGGGCCTAATGACAGGTCAAAACACCATTAAACATTATTAGGTCTACTGGACTTCCACAGGAATACTCACCCTAGTTTTTACACATTTCACCATGTGTATTTATAGATATGAACATGGGTCATTTTGAACACACCTTAATGATGTGGAATCTTCCCCAACACAGCTGTAATGAGGATAATATTGAATTAAACACACCTAAAATGAAGCTAAAATGAACAGTGAAACCTCTATGCAGCACAAGCAACAAGACACCAAACCAGAACAAGAGCTCACTGTCATTACAGTGCAAACCACCACTTAAAACCTCCTGCGCCTGCACATACACTCCTTCAGCACACTTAATATGTGGTATCAAGTCTTAGCACAAATACAGTAAACTATACTGTGAGGATCTGAAGTCATAAAATAGACTGAGCCGAGCAGAGTACTCGCACTGAGTCACCAAGCAGCAGACTCTGATGTCTACCGCAGTCTGAGTCACACACACTCAGGACGTCAGAAGTTCAGGAATAATGAGATGTTTGCAAGTGTACTGTGTGTGTGTGTGTGTGTGTGTGTGTGTGTGTGTGTGTGTGTGTGTGCTGGTGGACTTGTAGATGAGTGTCCTGCATATATATGTGCTGTGTGTCATGGAAAATGTTTAAATATCTCTAACAGGAGTTTCCTTATGGGAAAGCCCATTGCATGCACTGTGTGTGTGTGTGTGTGTGTGTGTGTGTGTGTGTGTTTCTGATTTTTTCTTTGTGTCCCCACACTATACAGACTGAGAGGTAACCAGACTAAACATTATATGTCTGTTACTTTAACCAGCCTGGAGATAAAATCATTGATATGCATAGCCCAGCATATGTATGTGTCACTTTATTGTGTAGGTATGTCTGTGCGTGTGTGTCTCTCTGTGTGTGTCTGCATCACAGCTATAGTCAAACCAGCTGGCCAGAGCCAAAGGCACAGCAAAGTGACTAAACAGAAAACAGCGACGTGACTTCACCTGGTTCAAACTGCACACATGCACGCACACACAAACACACACACACACATGCACAGTATGTGACTGTGCATCATCTGGCCTTGTAGTTTCTCTGTTCTCTTCTTTTCTCTATACAGACACACTCTTATACAATATTAGGAGGAGACAATCTTTCAAAGGAAACAAAGGGAACCTCAATTGTGATGTAGTTAAGATTACTCGTGTTACATCTAAAACACATCAAAACCCATTCAGTGTTGGCCAAAGAAATGCCAAGCCCAAGTCAGGGCCTAGCACTCATCAACCCCAATCTCAAACAGATTCAATACACCATATTCTAATGGACTTAAGCAACACACAGTGGACATGACCTACATATAGAGAGAAACATATATTTCTTCCTTGTGAAATAGTGGATATTTCCATCCCCTCATGTATATAAATGGTTTTTAGATGAAATAGTCTAAGAAGGAAAAACTGCTCTTTCTTCACAACTCATGTCCACATAAAGGCCATAACCTGTGATTAGGGGTCAGGTTTTGGACCACTAGCAGTACTATGGAGCAAAGTTTTTAAAAGCAGGCTGTAGTTTAGTTTGTATTGTGAGCAGATGCATGATGATGGACATACATGTCAATAAATGCAGCAATGTAACAGCAAAGGCAGGATGGAAGAAGACTGCTAGCAAGTAAACAACTGATACAAGTGATAACGATGCAGGATTTAGAGTTGCCCTGTGGAGTAAAACAAACAAAAGTTACATGTTGTTCAGTGTTGGATGCATTTCCTCTCTCCTAGGAATTTGATCTCATGGTTTACATTCATACTCACTTGTCTTTTTCTTCACTGCCTTTGTTACTTTCATTTGTTGGCATATTATTGCAACTGACTACTGATCAGAGGAATTGCATGAAATTACCGTGAATCATGTTGTATGTGGAGGGGCAAGAAAGAAAATGCATTCGACATATTTATTAGGTCTGAAAGATACAATCAGTACGTTTTGGTGAGAAATGCTGAATGTAAACATAATTTACTTTGTTTAAAAGGAAACTCTCATACACCTTTGTGGTTCCTTGTAAGCCTGTACAGTGTGTGTATAATTGTATACATGGCACAATAATACAAATTGTGTCACCTTGTGAAAAGTTGAGTGAATCACTAAATATATTTTCCATCTAATGGATATATGTGATATATAATGCACAGGAAATTTAGAAGGTAAAATAAAACAAAACAAAAGCCCTTAAATCTGCTTTGAGAAGGTTAAAGTCATCTCAATAGATACAGTTGTCAAAGTAAGTAAAACTTCTGACTGTGTAAACCTTTTAGCGATGCCTGTGCAGTCCTAAGCGGCAGACCCCACCCCTGTAGATTAAACAAACACTTTGAATTCGGTCTAGTTTGGACAGGGAGGTGAGGAGTGAAGATGGATGGACTGCGGGATATTTTATCTAACTCTGCTCTGCTCTGTTCCAAAGTCCAGCTCTCTTTTCACTCCCTCTCTGGCCATATTAAGAAAATCACCCAGATTGGAGGAGAGCAGGGCTGACAAATCGAGAGAAAGAGAGAGAGAGAGAGAGAGAGAGAGAGAGAAAGAGAAATCTGGATACACTCCCAGATCTTCAGTTCCTGTTGGGTAATGAGTACATGGGGCTGAGGCACAATGAGTGTGTGTCTGTGTGTTCATGTAATCGGCACATGCACACAAGTGAGTTACAGTAGAAGTAGAATAGCTGTCTTTGAGGAGCCAGTCTATCAGTTAATGTGTGTGTGTGTGCGTGCATTTGTGTGTGTGTGTGTGTGTGTGTGTGTGTGTGTCTGCATTCCAAGTGGATATTGAAATTAGACAGGGGTGTTCAACATCAGGACAAGACATTCACAGTCTTTAAAAGGAGACCTGACTGAGCTCAATGAATCAGACTACAAGAATCTATTGCTAGTAGCTACTGGCCATTTTGGCAAGAGATATGCACACACACGCACACACACACAATCACACATACAACTCCTCCATCATCATTAAGATATAGACTGAAAAGTGATGTAAGTCCAGCTCAGAGGAAGGTGGTCTCTCCTCGGCTGAATCCCCTCTGAAGTTTTGTCTATCTTCTGCTCTATAAAGCCTCTTAATCCCCTCTAGCTATCTGTTAATATAGGTTGGGGACATTTAACAACCTGGGAGTACACATACACGAGTACATTTAAACACTCCAATACCCTTCTCCATCTACAAACACAGCCTTTTAAGGTAAGCTCTCCCTTCCTCTCTCTCTGCCTCTCTTTCTCTGCCTGTCTGTCCTTGCCTCCTCTCACTAACTCTGTTCCTGTCTCCTTCAGCGTGTTTGTGCACCCCTCAAACCCCCCCACCCCCCCAAACCTCCCCCATCATCATCATCACCACCACTGCACCCCAACTGTGTTTCTACCATATTATATTTTTTTCTGTTTCTCTGGATTTTTCCCCAAGCAAGCACTGCTGGATTCCCTCATGACCACCAAGGCTCTCTTGGGTCATCAACTCTCTTGAACTCATGTAAACAGAGGAGGCTTGAGAACAGCAGTGAACAGGCCAAACAGCCTGAGCGAGGAAAAGAGCAAAGCAAACAAACAGAGGCTTGCAGCGATGCAGAGAGATGGACCCTGGATATCAATGTTTTTGTCGAGTCATGGTGCAAAATGGTGTTGTGGGCCGCTCTCTGCAGAGTGGCCGTGTGACAAAGATGAGGAACCCCCAACAGTTTGTAGTTTGGTGGCTTCTGCATTTGTGTGTGTGTGGTATAGACATGGAGAGATGGGCTCCAGTAGTTTTGTCCATATAAGGGGGGAGGAATGTGGAGAGAGAGCAGCTATGAATGACTGATCTCCCTCCCTCTCCCTCCCCTTTCCTCTCTTGCACTAAATCGTCCAGATTTGTGTTGTTGCTTTCATGTATGCACACAAAACTTACATGACTGCAAATGTCTGTTAATTGTGCATATACACAAAAACACATGCACACATACACACAGGGTCTGTAAACCCACACACACCTCCACGTCAGACAGAGTAGCGTTTCTGAGGCTGATCCCAGTGACATCATCATGACCCCACTGGCTCAGTGACTTGTCAGTTACGTGTGAATGACTGTGTGTGTCTAAGTGTATATGTCTGTGTGTGTGTGTCAAAGACTCCTCTCGCTCATCCAGGTGACACTGTGTGAATTATGTGCATTACATCATCACTGCAGAAAAACACAGGTACTGTACACACACTCATGAGAACATCACACCTGTCCGACTCTGCTGTGTGTGTCAGACACTCCGTGTGAGTGTGTTTCTCTGGAATCCTTCTGTCTCTCTGACAGTCATCCATTCTGACTCCCAACATGAACACATGATGAAATATAAGGTGGCAGCCGTCCTTTTCACCTGCATCTGGACTGGATTCACTGGAAACAGATGTTAAAGGAAACAAATGATGATGTCATCCTAGATGAGCGGCAGGCAAAAGTATTTCAAAATGATGCCTTCCTTGTGTGCAACTGTGTGACTGTGTCTGCATGTTACTGCAACATGCATAGATAAGGATGTGTGTGTGTGTGTATGGGGTGGGGGGGGTGGGGGTTGGGTGAAATCAGATACCGTTTCTAGTTAGGGAAAAAGAAGGCTGACAGGAAAGGGAGGGAGGTCTAAAAAATGTGTTTTGCCATTTTCTGGTTGACCCCTTGTGATCTGTCTCTTTGGCTTGACACCTCACCCCTATCTGTCCTTATTCAATCATACCCTCAAATTTTCCCCTCTGTTTATTTTTCTCTCTGTTCCTCCTGCCTCTCTTCAGTCATCTTTTTAGCCAAGCTAACAGCTTAATTCTATGAATGTCAGTGTTGGTCATTTCAGCGGTCCACCACTTTGTCCCAGACTCAAGTGTCTCAACAGCAATTGAATGCATTGCCATAAAATGACATTCATGGTCCCCAGGATTGAGTTGCATCAGCTGTTCATAAATGTGTAAGGCTAATTATTTTGAATGTAAAGTCGTCCCTAAGTTCTCAGTAACTGCTAACTAGTTTCAAACTAGTTTTCTACTAAATGATCAAAATTTAAGGATTGTCATTGGTTTGTCTGTCACCCTATTTACTGTGTAAACAGGAGGACACAAGCTGTAATATAACCAACAAAAATAACAAAAATGTTTGGTAGGCTAAATGATATATTAAACTTAACTAGAAATCCTTGGTACATGTGGGTATGACATTGTTTTATTCATTAACACATTCATAGAAAAGTGTATGGTAAGAGAAAAGGGTAATGTCCATGACTCACAGTATTTGTCTTTTAGTTAAATGTAATGTTACCTCCTCTCACTTTACTATTAGACAGCATTCTGAGTGTCGGAACAGATCTGTCCACAATATTAAATCTGTCACTCCTCAGTTTGAAAGGGTCACATATTAGCATGCTCATGTTAGCTCTGTCGATTAGCTAATTCAGTTAACTAACAGTGTAAAACAATTACACCTGACAGTTAAAGCAAGTAAACTTAAAAAAAAAAAAAAGATCTCCAACAGTCAACTAGTTTGCATTGTGAAACCTGTTTTGATTTAGTAATGCACAAATGTCCACATGGCAAACACTATGAACAGCCATTCAGATGACATAAAGACATTTACTCCCCTCATGAATTGTCTCTATTTACTTTTTTCTCTAGCACCATCATCAAGTCCGAATTTTAGATTGTCTAATACTTATTTGGCTCATGACCAAATACCTGTGAAACTAATAACATTCCCATCAGGCTCAGCTGTGTTGAGTGCTACTGAGCAAAGTATTGTTCTAACAAACTAAACTAAGATGGTGAAATTGGCAAATATTACACCTGCTTAAAATCAGCATCAGGACATGTTAGCATACTAACATTAGTGTTTAGAGTTTGAGAGCATACGAGAGCTTATGTCATCAACTCTTTACCCTTGCTAGGCTACTTGAAGATTTATTGGATTTTGCGCATCCAGCCTACAATTTTTTGGAGAAGCCCTTCAACCAGGTCCCTCAGCGGATCTTATGGGGAATACTGCTGGAGTTGGCGTTCTGGGGCCATTCAGTCCTTATATGACTGGAGGGAGATACGTGTCTATACTCTTTGCAAGGAATCAAACATTCAACATTTCTAGTGGGTGTTCTCTTCTGCTAGGGTTGTTCCTTGTCACCAGTGCTGTTTATGATTTTCATGGACAGCTTTTCAAGGTGCAGCCAGTGGGAGGAGAATGTGTTTGAGAGCCTCTGAATTGCTTCTCTGCTATTTGCAGATGATGTGCTTCTGTTGACTTCATCAAAACGTGACCTTCAGCGTGCTCTGGTATGGTTTGCTGTTAAGGTTTGTAAAGTGGCTGGGATGAGGGAATGTCTTTCTGTTTGGAAATGATGGACTGCTCCCTTTGAGACAGAGTTTCTGCCCCAAGTGAAGGAGTATCTTGGGGTTTTGTTCATGGGTCAGGATTGGATGGAGCAGGTGAATGACAAGTAGACTGGTGCACCATTAGCTGTAAAGCAGGTGTTGTACCAAACTATTGTGGTGAAGAGGGATTTACCCATCAATCTATGTTCCTCCAACCCTCAACTATGGTCAAGAGCTTAGGGTAGTGACCAAAAGAATGAGATTGCAGCTGGAAAACTTTGCTGGATGGACATCTGGGCTACCTTGCTTAACCAGTTGATACTGCAACCCGACCCCAAATAACTTGCAGAAAATGGGTGAATGAATGGTGAAATGAGCAAGTGTTATTGAAAATATTTGGCTTATTAGATTAACAATTAGTACTAACAATTAGTACTGTAGTCAGTGTGTCAGTGTGAGGCCCATATAACCTATATTTCTATATTTTCTGTTCTCTCTCTCTCCCACTCTCTTTCTCTCTCTCTCTCTCACACACACACACACATCAGGATTCAGCCAGACTGATCGGAGGGAGGGCTGCTCCCACGTGAACTGCATGACATCATATGATCTCATTACTGAAGCAGTTGAGCCTGACACACAGACCTGCAGAGGCATGACCTGCTGAGAGAGAGAGAGGCACACACACACACACACACACACACACAGAGTGAGAGAGAGATATTAAAGTACTTGTTTACTTGTTTTAATATACAATACATATTTATATATAATAGACATGTTTTTACATTGTAGGTGTTTTTGCGTCTTAGCCTTTGCCCCTAGGAATCTCTTTAATGTGTGTTATATTTTGTGCTATTCCTATGTTTGCTTTGGCAACACATGAATGTACTTGTCATGCCAATAAAACACAATTTGAATTGGGGAGATGGGGATGGGGAGTGGATACGTCTCAACAGAATTCAAGAGACATGGTTGGGTATCAAGACACGCTTCCTATCTATAGTTTACTTTGAGCACAAAATTTATGAGAAAGTTCACAGAGGCAATTTTGTGGTTATTTCATGTTTACTGTTGTGGCACTCAATCTTGTGGGCCTCCACTGATGGTGACTGATATGTGAGGCCACTCTAGTGAAGCGAAATGCAGGAATCTCAATGGATGGAGAGGGAAAAATTAGAACAGATGATAAAGACAATGGTGAGGAAGAATGAGTCAGACTCATTTGTTTATGTTTTCCTTGGCCTTTGTCTCCATGGCAACGCTTTATTTTCACTTCCTGGTCAACAACATTGGCACCAAATGCCCACACAGCGAAAATTTGCTTGTGTTGCACAATGTGGCACATGCACACATGCTCTTACAATGAGAGCTGTGTGCCATCCTTTATCCTTCAGATACTGTCTGGTGACTTGTTAATTATGAATTCTGTGCCTCACCTGCTTTAAGTAAGGTGTAAGGTGTGCTGTAAGTAAAGTATCTTTTAATAACTAGGAAATGCTTTCAAAATGTATATAAGATCATCCAAATCCCAAAGAAACACATAGAGACACACACATACAGCATCCTCATGCTCATATGTGTAAACACACACTGTCTCTTTGTGACTCCCTGTCAGTCAGAGCTGATTGAGAGTTGACGTTTAAAAGAAAGGACTGGCATAATTATATATTGTTTCTATTTCTATGAAAATGTGAAAACCACTATTGGTTCAGTCCCTGGCTACAGTCTGACCACCCCACTTGCCATAACTAAACATTTTCATCTAACCCTGAAACTAAACAAGATTCAGTTTATTCTGATTTGTTTGCACCACCCCAAAGTGTGTACTAGCCTTGACCTGGCCAAACTGTCTGGCTTCACCAGTGGTGTTACTTAATACTTTCCAACTTCCTTACCTCAACAGATCTTCAAAAACAGCTGTAGAATATATAGTTTCCGTTTTTTGTTTTTTTTTAAGAAAGACTCAGTAATTTCCCAAAACAAATGGACACTAGTTTTTCACAAAAGTTACTTTAACAGGAAGAAACAGGGCATTTACTGGGGACCATTTTCAGCAGTGGATTAGTCCACATTTGGTGCTCCAGTGAGTATTTGAGGCAGAAGGACAGTGTGTTTGGGACTGAGTCAAAAACCTCAGTGCATATGGTCATGGAAAAGGAACATGTTGCCAAGTGTTGCAACAGCGTGGCTAATTAATGTGTTTTAAATCATTTTGGACAATGATGGAGCTCTATAGCACAATGGAATAAGATATCAGGCTGGTTTTGCTCTTTTCTTTAAATTTGAAAGTCCCCAAAAATAGGGATTTGAGACTTGGCTTAGTTCACACAGATCTCCCCATAGACCTGACCCTTGACTTGAGACTTGAAAGCAAAAACATTCAAGTCTCAAGTTTTGACATGACAAACTCCTGAAATAATTAAATTAAATCATAAAGTTAAATGAGACCGTGACAGGCAGGGAATCATGGTGCTCGGCAAAACAACTTTGAAATGAGAACACACACACAATGCTCTGGTCCTGTCAGAGCTGTGTGGTATGGTAACTAGGAAGCTGGACTGTTTAGAGTGGAGAAATGTAAACAGAGACTAAACCTGGCCAGAGCCTTTTGCACAATTACATAAATACTTGATGAGGAAGCCCCTTTCATTGGGGAGTGTTGTTGCCATGGTATGTGTCAAAGTAACATCCAGATGAATGACATGACCCAAGGATCCCCAGCAGAACTGTAGTGTCTGAAAGTTCATATATGTTTTTATCCTCTGGGAAAGTCCAAAGCTTCACATTTCTATTTCTATTTGTTGGGGTCATGTTTAAGTTAATGGTTGTGAACATAAAGATGTAAGTGTTAGGGAGAGGGGCTTTTTCTTCCCTTTTCTCTGTTTCTTGGAACATGAGGAGGAACAAGTACCCTATATATACTGATGTTTAGAGCTGTTAGAGAGAGAGATCAATATTGGCTCGGATCCTCTCACAAGCTGCCGCGGTGCTTGTCTTGATGCTGAACTTCTTTGTAATAAACCTTTATATACAAGTAAGACGGTGTCAGCGGAGATCTTCTCATCATCTTCACATCAACATCACCATCAAATATACTACAGAATATTGTACTATAACAAAATGATCAATATTATTCACTTCACCTGTCAGTGGTTTAATGTTGTGGGTGATCAGTGTATATACTGTATATATTGGTAAACAGAGACTCCTTCTTCTTCTTCCATTTTTGTTTTTCAGTTCCTTTTCCTTTTGTTTTTCTCTGCCACAATAAGATGTAAAAGTTGAATATCTTTATGTGTAAGCAAGTCTGTGTGCTAGCACTGTGGTATAATTTACCTGGTAACATGTTTCTCAAGCCTTCCTGCTCAGACAAGGCTGGGTGGGGTGTATCATGTAATACATTGTGAATATTTGTACTAGTTATAAATTGATTTATTAAATAGCTCACAGGCCTGCAGCTTGACACTATCTGAAATGTGCGTCTATAGTATTTTATAACCCCGCCCATCTGTCAGGTCTGAAGTCATTGTTTTATTCTCTGTCTCTTGTTATCCATTCTTCAGAATAAGAAGAACACAAAATGTGCTATAGCTCTTGTGAGATGACCTCGACCCTCACATGTGAACTTGATTACACTTGACTGTACTCAGTACACACACAGGCGCTGCCTGAAAATACTCGCACAGACAACACTTCCGTTTTCAAAGTAACACACAGGGTGTTAACTACCACACCCTCATACATCAGTCACACTGGTCAGGGGGTAGTGTGTGTGTGTGTGTGTGTGTGTGTGTGTGTGAGGGTGTGGTTGGCAGTATGAGCAATTCAGTGTTAATAATATGTTTCTGTACTGAGGTTGTCAAGACAGTAGAAAGTGAAAAAGAGGAAATTTTCACAGAAGTAATTGTTTT
The DNA here is from genome assembly GCF_001640805.2 of Lates calcarifer. NCBI lineage: Eukaryota > Metazoa > Chordata > Actinopteri > Centropomidae > Lates > Lates calcarifer. The sequence goes on along the minus strand of NC_066838.1, from coordinate 2,260,428 downwards.
AATCATCAGGATCATCACCAAGTGTGTTTTATCTTCTCAGTCCTTCATGTGCTGTACACATCTAGTATTGTTACACATTCATCTGCGTACATATCAAGCATTTAGTTGATGGTCTTACCCAGGGGGACTACAGTGAATAATGGATATATTAACCTACAGGTTTAGTGTCTCTGTCATAACCCTCCAGAAAAACAAAGTTGTTGTTTTCACACAGTTTTTATATGAATTTCATATGAACAACAAAATGCAAGATATAATTTGTTAATAAGTGAACATTAAAGGTGTGGTAGGAGAATGTTATTTACTTTTGGACAGAGTCAGCTTAGTTGGTTAATGTTTCTAGTATTTTTGCTAGGGTAAGATATCAGCTTCTGGCTCTAGCTTCATTTTAGTGTATATCTAACTTTTGGTAAGAAATTAAAAAGTATTTCCCAAAGTTTTAAACATTTTTTGAATCACTGTCTTTAAAGTTCCTTCATGTTAATAAAACAAGCAATCCCCTTTATAGTTATACACAGAAGTGCCTTATTTTGAGGCTTGGATCTAAATGGAAAATTTCATCCTGCTTTTAAGACTAGTCTGAAAAAGTAGTAGGCTATTTCTGTTGTAATGTGTGTGTTAGTGTGTGTGTGTGTGTTAGTGTCTACGTGTGGGTGTGTGTGTGTGTGTGTGTGTGTGTGTGTGTGCATGCATGTCTGTCATTGGTCACCAGAAACAGGCACATACTGTAGGACCATTTTTGGTCCTTGCTTTCTTTCCATCGTCACACCATCATCTTTGCCCTTCAGTGAGGTTTAGCTCAGACAGAGAAGAAGTCAGGGGAGATTCAGACAAAACAGAAGGACTAGACAAGATAGAGTGGGGACTCAGTGCTGATAAGCGACCTTGAACATGAGGCTTCACAGGGATCCCAGTCAAAGTTCAGTGGCTTTCCTGACTGTGATATCCGCTTTGTGTTTGAGTCACTCAGTTAGGAGTAGCAGTGTATTGCCACTTCCTAATCCAGGCTGTGTGCAGAAGGATATCACTTCTTCACTTGCAGACTCCACTGTTTTATTCATTCAGGTCCATTTCCAGCAGTCTATACCTGATGTGGATGGCGAATTTACAATTGACAATTCTTACACAAACTAAATTAGTGTGAGGACACCAAACATGATGTCTGGACTGAATAACCTTAACACTGTCCCTCAGAGGCCTGATGATGTTTAACTATTCCTGTTATGTTGAGTGATGCTGGACCAGGTCTCAGATTGAACAGAGTCAGAGAGAGGTTAGGATTCCTCACATTCCCCAGTGAGAGAACAACATTTGTTCTGCATTAACAAGAGTTTAGATATGAGCTCATTGTTCCTTTTTAAGAATTAGCAAAGTAGGGCGCAGAGTATCAAGCATTTTATATACGGTACAATAATGCCCCCTAATGGCCATTTTGTAGAGTGCATTAGGGTCTTAGAAGATTTCTACCAATATGATGTGGATGAAGGACAGTTAATGTAAGCCTTGTTCACAGAATACAATTTGATATATTGCAGAGAGAGCACAAAATCACCGGTGTAATCAATTATATTAATAGCACCAGTATTCAATTTAGGTGAGTTTATACCAGGGCTGTGGTGTTGTGCGTGTTGGCTCACTAGACTGGCTTACTAAGACACTTACAATGGTGAAAGGGGTATTCACGCAAAAGTAGCAAAACCACAGTATTGAAAGCTGAATCAAGAATCAACTTTGAATTCAGAGGTTCTCATCATACAGAGTGAGCGATATACTGTTATTATTATACCAATGGATCAATAGTATTATTGCATTAACATGTAAGCAGTTTTTCCATCTTGTAAGTAGTCAGTCTTTAGCTGATTTTAATTGTTTTACACTGCTTGGTAGTTTATTCAAAATCAGTGTTTCATATTTTATAAACTGCTCATGTGTTTTGTATGTAACATTTTAATCTGCAAACTAACAGTAACTATAGTTTTCAAATGTAGCATAAAATGAAAGAACTCAAGTAAAGTACCTCAAAATGTTACATTTTGTCATGTCATAGTAAGAATAGTGCAGGTATAAATAATAGAATGAATGATGCCTGAGTTCCATGTAGGTGCTTCATGTTTAGGGTCCTGTTACTGTGCATGCTAGCTCACTGTCACACTGTGGTAGGACTATGACACATAAAATGGAATGATTTTTAATGTTATTTGTCAAAATGTCTGCTGTGAAAAAGACCTACAACACACCACAAAAATACTCAATTACAAGGTAAAATAAGCATTAAGTACAAAAGTACTGCCATCAAATTTAAAATATAGGTAACATATTGTTTTATTATTGGATCAATAGGCCCATTATCAATGCTTTAAAATTTAAGCAGTATTTCCATGTTGAGGTTGATCAAAGTAAATCTAATTGAATGATGACATTTTATATGAAGACTCTTCATCTAAAAAACAACTAACTATACGTATAGTTGTTAAATGGGTGCAGTAGAGGAAACACTACGATGTTTCTAATGTTTCATATTTTTCGTCTGTAACCTAAAATGTAGCAGGGTAGAGATACTAAGTGACATACATGTACTTAGCCTGCTGCCTATCACTGGAAGCTTGAGATGGGGCAATAGTAAACATTAATGTTGGTAATTACACAGCTGCTGTGACATCTCCAAAGGTCTACAATGAAAAGGAGATGGAGAAAATTCTATCTGTACTGACAGGCCTCTCTCACTGAGGACATTTTGACATGTCTCTGCGGGATTTAAATGTTATTAATATCAACAGTTGGACCTAAAGTGGTTAAATACACGTTTCACAGATTTTTGGAGCTTGTTTAAACATGAAATCATGGAGCCATTACAATGTTTCTACTGTAACATGAAAGGTAGCTGTCACTCTGCATTTTATTTCTGCTGTCGCGCATCACCGTTTAAAACTACACTTCCCAGCATTCACTTCACCCGTGTGAAACGCAATCAATTTTTTTTACAACGATACGTTTAAATATTTTTATTAAATTTTGACCCTTTTATATCTCAACAAATGTATGCTGAAGCAAAAATAATGTGATAATAAATGTAAGATATATTTTCCTCAGACAACTCTCGTCCATATGACGAAGCGGAAGTCGCCTCATCTTCCTTTCCTCCATTAGGTGAGTGCGTGGTGGGAGCGCGTTTTCTTCGGCTCTCCAGAAAATAGACAGATTTAAAGTCAGTTTTTCGAAATTTTAGCGCCGATTTATTAAAATAACACATTTTTATTGATTTTTCTACAGATCACAACCATGGGCCGCCGACCAGCCCGCTGGTAAGACCTCAGTTAGATGGTTTTAGAACAGGCCAGATCAGTCCAGGTCAGAGGAAAATGGCAGCGGCTGCGGTCCGCACCATGTGCACAGAGCCAGTATGCCGGCAGCCTCTCTGACAGATGGGCTGCTAACTGTCGCATTAAAAACGACGCTCTTTATTTTAGCTGCCAGTGTTAGCTGCAGTGAATATCTGTCTTTATCCAGACTGTCATAATGTCATGTCACTCATACAAAGCGCTAACTTGTTGAGCTAACGGTAACTAGCATAATGCTAGCGCTAGCTTACCCAGTCTCACCTTTTCTCTGTAGATATACCTCATATCGTTTTCTATTGAGCTCTGTATGTTATTCCCAGCTTTGTTTTTGCACGTTACTCGATATTCTAAGTTTTCTGACTGTCAGTAAATCCCCCAGGAAGGTCAAAACCTACCAATGAGTGTTGCCTGTGTGTGAAAGCCTGATATCTTATTCTTCTGTGTCATGAAAACCATCAAACACATCAGTGATCCACATTGTTGCACTTGTTGACCTGTTCCTTCATCATCATGAACACACACACACACACTATAGATTATTTTGAGCCAGTCCTATACACACTGTCCTACTGCCTCAGATACTCATTAGAGTACCAGTCAGTCTTACTGTAGAAATAGTCCTGAGAAAATGTACCATTTCCCAGTGTTTGGCTAAAATGTTTTCAAAACTGCAGCATCCAGGCTTTGGGATTTTTAATGTGGTTTGTTGACCGTAAGAAACAATCCTAATCCTTCAGAGAGCATTATAGCAGCAGCAAATGTGAGTCAGTGGTTTGTGTAGGTAAATGGTTCAATTTAACTCTTTGTCCCCACAGCTACCGTTACTGCAAGAACAAGCCCTACCCCAAGTCCCGCTTCTGCAGGGGTGTGCCTGGTAAGCTCTCAGCTCTTTCCTCAACATCAGTGTTGTCTTAAAAATGTAGGAAGTCAGGTAGAGTGGTCAGTGCAGCTAGTTTTGCAGTTAAGTTACTAGATGTAGTAATCTTTCAAAGTCTTGTCTGTTTGAAATTGTAGCTGCCAGATTTAGTTACAGCGCTGGTTTGACTTCAGAGTGATTCACAGTGGTCTGCTATTGATAATCCTGCAGCTTATTAAGCCGACCAGTTCTGCTCCAGTGCGGTTCTGGTGTGCAAAGGCTGCAGACAGTGACTCTTTGGTTGTGTATGTCCTCAGCTGGGAGGTGCTGAGTGCTTTAAGGGACCACTGAGACAAAATGATAATGTTGGCCCATCCAGTGATAATCAGTAATCCACTGCCATCTCTCTCTGTGTGCTACTGATCACACTGATATCAGTGTCTCAGATCTAAATAATGTTGTAGTAGACCTTAAACACTCTTAAATGTTTCTGTGATGGCATGATTTTAGAACTTTTACACAGGTAGTTTTGTATTATGTAATTAGTATGTTTGCCATTTCCTGAAGGAGTATCCATCAGTGTTTAATTTTTTGTGGTTAATTTTTCCCCCTGTTCTCTCCTCTTTCCTCTTGCCTCTTTCAATTTCCTCCTTTTTCTTGTATGTAGATCCCAAGATCAGGATCTTTGACCTGGGCAGGAAGAAGGCTAAGGTAGATGAGTTCCCCCTGTGTGGCCACATGGTCTCTGATGAGTACGAGCAGCTGTCTTCAGAAGGTGAGAAATCAAGGAACCACTGTGACACTCACTGTGTGCAGTACCATTTCAAAATGTGCAATATCTGTATTTAGTTCAATCTGTTTCTTTGTATATAGTGCTGTGTATATTGTTCTTTTGTTTATATTTTTATTACATTGTCCTGTTTATACTGTTATGTTCATATTTTTATAATCTTTCTTATATCTTGTCTGGTATTTTACTACTATTTATTCCTTTTTCTAACTTTTTCAATCCCTGCTGCTGCTATAACAATGTAAATTTCCCTGCTGTGGGACTAATAAAGGATTATCTTATCTTAAACACAGAGATGCTCATCTGACCTGTAACCTGTTATGGAGGAGTTTTATTTTTCTGGTGGGAAACACTTAGTCCTGAATTAGTCAAATTTGTTTGCCACTACAAGTTTTTGGAGAGAGTTTTTGCATTTGTTGTTACAGCAGGGTGTATTACAGTTGTCAAACACGCTGTAGTGATAAATTTGAATGAATACAGACACCTGTGAATATACTTACGCTAACACTCTTGAAAGAAATAATCTAATAAAACAGCAGCACATAAACGGGTATATATAAAAATGAATCATCCATTAATTGTTCTTAAAATGCTGTCCATGTCCTGTTCAGCTCTGGAGGCTGCCCGTATCTGTGCTAACAAGTACATGGTGAAGACCTGCGGTAAGGATGGTTTCCACATCCGTATGCGCCTGCATCCCTTCCATGTCATCCGTATCAACAAAATGTTATCCTGCGCTGGAGCTGATAGGTGAGAACCTGTCTATGTGTAGATGGTGGCTTTGGGATCTGATGGACACAAATGATCATGGGTATCCATGATCATTTAGTTTGACTGTGAGCTGTCAAAAGAAAGCAATGTGATTTAGAATTGCTTTGTGTTTAAAATAAGTACTTTGCTGTTGAATAAGTTTCTGTAGTGTTTTGTGTTCCTTAAGCTTTTTCAGATGATCATCTTACATGTTCTTCATTGGGTAATTTTGTACTCTTATCTCCTCCTTCTGGTTGTCAGGCTCCAGACTGGAATGCGCGGTGCTTTTGGTAAGCCCCAGGGCACCGTGGCCCGTGTGCACATTGGTCAGGTGATCATGTCTGTGCGTACCAAGGCCCAGAACAAGGAGCACGTGGTCGAGGCTCTGCGCAGAGCCAAGTTCAAGTTCCCTGGACGCCAGAAGGTAAAGGACCACGTCATCTGTTTGTGTCATGAAATACATGCAAGGTCACTGTGATAGCACAGCTCTGCAGCTTATTAAGCCGACCAGTTCTGCTCCAGTGCGGTTCTGGTGTGCAAAGGCTGCAGACAGTGACTCTTTGGTTGTGTATGTCCTCAGCTGGGAGGTGCTGAGTGCTTTAAGGGACCACTGAGACAAAATGCATATACTGGGCCTTTCACAGGCCTTTACTCTAAAGTTTATTCAGCCATTTGCAGTTGTTTGTTGTTGTTTTTTTTTTTCTTAAATGCCTGAGTTGACTTCTGTCATTGGTCCCACCTTCAGATCCATATCTCCAAGAAGTATGGCTTCACCAAGTTCAATGCCTGCGACTTCGATGACATGATGGCTGAGAAGCGTCTGATCCCAGATGGCTGCGGGGTGAAGTACATCCCCAGCAGAGGCCCTCTGACCCGCTGGAAGGCCCTTCATGCTCTGTAGGCTTTGTAACAGACAACCAATAAAAGTGGGTTTGATTACAAAAGTGATGGCTTTGATTTTGATTTTATTTCACAGAAGTCCTACATTAGACCGCTTACTCAGGCTTGGTCTATGGTACAGGTAATGTTAACTGGTAGGGATTCATGAATTTGTGTCTGAACAGTTTTATAATGTAGTATTTCTGCTGGTAGAGCCCTGGTAAGGGCATAAAATTAGGTAGAAAATCTTCACTTAAATGATGGCATCCTTTTCTTACTTAAGTATCTCGTGAGTAATACATGTCAGGTGTGAGGAGAGATTTTGATCAAATTCAGAAAATGGGTTTTAGTTGGGGAAAACGACCATGGTGAAAAACATCTGAACTCATGTCAGTCACAGCACTGCAGCAACAAACTACAGAGGAGGCAAGTTTATGTTTACCTTTACCATATATTAAAAGATGGGACCTTGTACAGAGGTGAAATCTTAAAATCAAAACGTTATTGCTCAAAATACCTGGTTATTAACACATAATGGACACTGAAAGAGAAAAGGTTAAAGTCGTGGCCCATGAGTTAAATAACCCCTCAGAAATGATTCTGGTTTGTTTTTACCACATTGTTTTACTGCAGTTAAATATCTGAAATATTTAAACTGAAAACAAATGTCATGGTATGACATGATATGCATCTCTTTGTCTAATGTCCAGCTGTTTCTTAAGTTGGCCTATAAAGGCTTGAGAGGCTGTCTCTGAACTCTGCTGAACAGGACTGCTCCAAACTCATGATGACGGCTGAGCTGACCAATGGGATTGCAGGTGTGGTGGGCTGTGTGGCATCTGGACACTTTGATTTCACCACTGTCAGCTTGAGACCAGGAGTCATGACTATGGTGGTGTGTTTACTACTCTTTGCATTCTGTGTGTTGTACACCGTTTTCTTCCTTGAGGTGAGTATCTCTGTGTCTGTGTGTGTTATATGGTTGCTTGTCTGTTGACTTTAATCTCTATTTCAGCATAAGCCTGGTATTCATTCATAAATTGGTATGAAACATGATCCTGAGACTGAAAATAGCTGACAGCTACAGGTGGATGTACCAGTGTATTTTCATTAAGTAGATGGTGTCAGAGGCTGAATCTGGATCCAGGGCTGGCAGTTTGAGACCTCGGCTCCTCTTCTGCTACAAGAATACAAAAATGTGTAACTGTACAAAATATGCTGCCGTCGGAAGTTTTCTCTGAGCTGCTGCCAGTTCTTAATAGCACCAATACATTCAAGCATTTTCTTGAGGACCAGCATGTTTTGTAACTGAAGAGATGCACTGTGAGTTTGGACAGTTTAATAGCATATACATGTAAACAATGGTTTTTCTAAAGAAATGCAAGATTTGATCATTTTGGATGGTTCAACAAAACATTTCAAACTGTAGCTCATAACACTGGGTCACTGACATATTATTTACATGATGATGTGATCAGTAGTTTTAACCTTTACATTGTGGTATTAGCTATTTCCAAACATGTAATGGGTAGACACAGTATGATGAACATCCTCTGGCTGCAGATCTGCATGTAGATAACCTGTATAGCAGAGGTAAGACAGTATCAGGACATTACAAAACTCTGAATGGATAAAGAAAGACTATATGACACTAAAAGATTACACTGCAGCTGTTATACTGTTATACAAAGACAGTGTCTGACCACAGCACACAGGTAGTGAACATTGTGGTGCTGTGGGTGGGCAGGAATCCTGTATGGTGCTGCTGTTTCTGGAGCTAAGAACATCCTGGTCTCATTTCAGCTGATGGAGCCTCTCCACTGGAGTGTGGCACAGGTGAGGAAATAGTCAAATTATCTGAGGAGAGGGAAGATGCAATATTGTTTTAAAAAGTGGATAGTGACACACACTATCAGCCTGTCCTGGTCGGCATTTGTAGTGTTCCACTCATTTCTACACATGAAGAGTGACAGAAATAGTTGTGTAACAAATGACAAAAGACTGTACTGCTCAGTTTTGACCAGTCTCTCACAAGTGTCAAGCTTTAAAAGAGAGCAATACTAAATTGCGGAAGTATTCTACATACTGAAGACATGAGAATTTTTTGAGCCCAATAAAAAGCATTTAGGCATTTAGGCTCATGACTTTCTGTCACCACCACGTACATGTTCTACATTGGTAAAACCATGGCACTTATTGGTTTCTATTGATTAGATATGATCAAAACTAAATCCAAACATGTAGGTACAGAGAGCCAAAGGCCCCCCCTTCCCCAAACAGCTGCAGCACAGTACCTCATGATGTGACATAATGTTTCTAAATAGACAATAGATTAGATTGAGCCTCAGGGAATCCAGCATTGAGGATATGACTTGAACCACCTTAGCCCTGAGAGTCCAGTCCAGTTTCACAGCCAGTCAAGTAATGCTGTATTTGACCACAGCTAAAAGGAGAATGAATAACTGGACTGACATTCATCAGGTGCAGACATACGTGGCTCGAAATGAATGTTCATGTTGCTCAGTTTCTGCTGGATGTGTAGATAAGCCACTGTTTTGCATTCTGCCTTTCAGTGTTCTTTTCACAGTAACTTAGTTGTTAGTTGCATTATAACTTATTATTATTTTTCAGAGTGTATATGTACTCTATATGCCATAACACTTACAGTTTATTCTCCTCAGCCCGTTCTCTGATGTTGTTCTCCCTGATGCCCACACCAATCATCTGATCTCTTTTGTCCCAACAAGTGCGTGGCTCCTCATATGGTAAACCCCTCTTTATTATTAGTCAGTACACACACACTCTGCATATGTGCTACCGGTGGTTCCCAAACTGATATCTAACATGGCTCCTTGAATGTGCCATGTCTGCTCCCTACCTGTAATCACATTCAGTATTTGTCCAGTGGAGCTCTGACGATCAGAAGTACAGTAAGTGTCATCTGGATCACTCTCTCCTGCAGGTACTGTCCTCACGTCACTGCAGCTGTCTCTGAAAGTTTCCAGTGCTGGCTACAGCTGCTTTACATCAAGATTTACCTGCACACTTTGAGCTGGTTTCCTGGGCTCGTCTTCATCATTTCTAGAATCATGACCACTGTGGCAAATATACCCATAAGGTACAAACAATATTTATCTGTCAATACCAAAATTTACATTAGATTAATTAGAGCAGCAATTCTTATACACACACTGTAGAATCTATGACTTTAGTGTGACATTAAAGAACAGCTTAGTCTTGTGTCTTGTCCATGCCCATCTACCTTTGCAGAATACTTGATAGTGGACTGGCTGTAAGGTGCAGCTACCAGCAGGTTCATGAAGAGGAGGAAACTGATGAAGATGACCTCTTACCCCTAATGAATGTCTGTAGTGCTGATGTTGATCATTTTGTTAAATAGTTCAAAGTGTCAACTATAACAATCAAAAGCAGAGAGGGCGCACTGTGCTCACAAGGGGCTGAACATCAACTCATGCAGACATGCACAGAAAGTCTTGTAAAATGCTAAGACAAACAAACAAAACAAAAATGGCCAGGGAGGGCAGGCAGATGCTCCTGTCACTTGGTGGCGCCAGCTGCTGTCTTTCACCACACAGTCACAGTCACACCACAATAGTTGAGCTTGATGGATGGATGACTCCTGCACCACTGAGTTGACTGGCAGGGAGACACAGTTGGTGGCTGATGGTTTACTTATGCTGAAGAACCAAAATAAGGACTCTGGTACTTTGATTAAAGATTAAAGAACAACTGCAACAATCAGAATTTCCTATGACAACCTTTCCAGTCTGCTTGGCCTGTCTTTCAGCACCCTCTGTTGGTGCATTTAGAGTATTGTCGCTCTGATTCATCTCATGGGACATTGCTGGACATTTGATTGGTTTTTATGGAAAATAAATATGTATCCTCTGAGGATCACTTTAACCCTGGTTTTCTGTTTAGGTTCCTGAGGACCAGAACCAGATCAAAAACCAGACTTTATGTTAGCTTGATACTTCATGACTTTTCCTAATTTATTAGAACTGAACACAGTTTTGAATGATGAGATGTTTCAGAAGCCTGTCCAAGAAGATGTCACATTACAACTGTTTGGAGTCTCAGAGACTTTAACTGGGAAATCTGATTAAATTCCAGGGGTTTCATATCCTCAGTATCTGTGACTGGTGTTTGTTCATAAGAGTTATGACTGGGAGTTAGAGAAAAACAAACAGATGTCAAACAATGGTAATTGAAATATTTGAAGTTTTTTTCTACTCCATTCAGCAGGCTTCATTTGCTACATTAATCGACATTACTGCTACACACCTTTTTGTAATAAAAGACTGAGCATGAACTTTGTCTGAATCAGTTCCTCCTGCAATAAAAGGAAGCATATCACATAATCAAGAGATTATGTTTAGAGACACCATCCTGTTTCCTCCAAACAACCCCACCCAATCTAAAAATTCTACCTCCTCCTGCTTGTCTTCACGCTCCTTTTTCAAAGCTGTACAGTAGGTGGAGAGAAGTGCAAACTTAACTTGAATACAACATCATGCAGCCTTGAAGGTTCATTTTGTTTGACATGCCAATAAATGTAATAATTTAATATGCAAAGCCATTGAAGTGAAAGCTGATATTTTGAAGTATTAACTGAGGAAACTCTCTTGTCTGCACAGTGTCTACTGTAGCTTGCAGTCAGACCTCTCATAGACATAGAAGTCCCTCCCACAGGAAACACATGGCCAGGCCAGCTTCAAGTTTCACACAAGAGGAGGAGTAAGAAACAAACAGACATTCCAAATCCAAGAAGAAGCGGGTAAGTTGTCGCTGCTGCAGTTTGACTTACCTTTATTCTTTTAAGAGCAGCTCAAGGACTCAACTCTTACTGGGGAATGACTTGTAACCTGAGATGTGTATATGTTAGTGTATGTGTATATGTAGTATATATGTAGTGTAGTGTGTGTGTGTATGCGGAGTATCTATCATACTGACATAACACACATTTCAACAGGTTTGTAGCAGAAATCCTCCACTTGAAAGGGACAATACATATACATATATACATATACAGAGAGCATGGTAACAGTAATTATTTGGTTATGTTGTAAATAGATATATACTGTGTATAGTTAAGTAAACCTGTCATGTGTGCCGCTGGAAAACAGAAGTGTGAATAGCAGCTGTAAAACCCACAGCCCCTGAGTGACGTCATGTTTGTATTACCCTGACACTGAATGTGAACAGCATTTGAAGCCTCTCCTGACCCTCGATCTGCCACAGGTCCACATGTTCACGCTGATGAGTGGTAGAGATTTTATGCGCGACTGTGTGTGGTATCAATGACTCTCTTGTATGTTTGAGTGTGTCTGTGTGGTGGGCTAATAGAGGAAGTGATAGCAGTGAGTGGCCTTTTTTATGACAGCTGCGTTTACCAGAAGATTAAAGATTAAAACATAACCATGAAAATGACATTTAAAGCAGGTCAAAAGAGGTTTTTTCTGACTTCATCAGGTTATTATGCTCAGCCACTGAGACAGAGAGGACTGACCCCTCAGTAAACAGTGGTTAGTTAGTGGTTAAACAGAGGTGAGGCTTACACTATTGGTCGATTGGGTGATCTGTTTCCTTGTTGCAACACCTAGACATCAGACTTGCTAGATAGTTTAAAAGCTATCACAAT